>NC_053390.1:786224542-786524542 GCF_905171765.1 Bufo bufo | reverse complement strand
ACATTTAGTGGCATATGACTAGGAGGTCCCATCAGTGTCAGGTAGGTGTGGATCCCACCTCTAGGACCTGCTCCTATCTCCAGAACGGGGCCCCGAAGTGAAGGAGAGCACACCACACATGAGTGGCCACCCTCCATTTATCGCTATGGGAGTTCTGAAAATAGCCGAGCAAGTGCGCTCGCTATTTTTGGAAGCCCTTTAGAAGCTAATGGAGATTACACCACGCAAGCAAGGCCACCACTTCTTTCACCACTATAGGATTGCCAGCACTCAGCTACTTTTGGAACTCCCATAGCGTTGAATGGAGGGTGGCCACACAAGTGCAACTGCTCTCCGTTCACTTTGGTGACCCTGTTCTGGAGATAGGAGTGGGTCTCAGAGGTGGGACATGTACCTATCTAACATTGATGGCATATTGTAGCGATATACCATCAATGTCTGAGATGGGCTAACTGTACTCAAGCCTGAAGTTTTAGGGTTGCAGTGCATGAAGGATTTAAGAACACTAGTGCTCAACCAGCTCTTTGGATAAGGGTGGCAACAGCCAGGGCCTCCGAGGTACAGTGGTTTGTCTACTTTTTAACCACAGACTGGTGGGTATATTGGTCATATTTATAGACGGGGGTAGTGTTGAGCACAAATATTCAAATCGCAAATTTTAATTGCGAATATTGCCACTTCGAGAATTCACAAATATTTTGAATATAGTGCTATATATTCGTATTCGCGAATAGTGTTGAATATTCTAATCGCAAATTTATCTCGAATAAATTACATTGCCAATTTTCGCTATCAAGTAAACAATGACTGGAGATCATGAATTCTCAAATTTGCAAATTTATGGCGAATATTTGTCCAAAAAATGTGCGAAATATCGCGAATTCGAATATTGCCTATGCCGCTCATCACTAGACAGGGGGCAGAACAATGACATGCGTCTCTTCTCAGACCCTAAGAGGCTTGAAAACCTGGCCCTGATGTGGTATTGACAATAGATGAGCATATTAAAAGTGGTGCACTGCGTGACCGGTCTATAGCACTTAGAGGGCACTGCATGGCACTAAAAGGGCACTACATTGCTTTTAAGAGGCAGTTTATGACACCAAAGGGTAAGGTGTAGTATTACTGGATAACCGATGGGCACAACAGGGTATTGTAGTCACTAATTATTCGGATACCGTATGACATGACTGGATAACGTATGACGTATTGGTTTTGCAGTATACAGTGTTAATCTGATCACTTTATCTGGATGCTGTGCACATTATTTATCTCAGTGGTGAATAATATGATTGTATAACACTATTTCCCTTTGGATTTATACTCTGTTTATATGGGTGCTGTATACCCTATTTATTGGGTGCTACATGCACTGTTTATCTGAGTGCTGCATGCACTATTTATCTTGGTGCTGAATATACTGTTGATATGGGTGCTGCATGCACTATTTAAATGGTTGATGCAACACAGTTTATCTGGGTGCTGAATGTACTATTTAGCTGGGTGCTGTATATAATGTTTATCTGGGTGCTGCATGCACTATTTAACTGGGTGCTGTATACACTACTGTATTTGTCTGGGTGCTGTATACACTATTTGTCTGGGTGCTGTATACACTGTTTATTTTTGTGCTTTATACACTGTTTATCTGGGTGCTGCATGCACTATTTATCTGGGTGCTGTATACACTGTTTATCTGGTTGCTGTGTGCACTATTTATCTGGGTGCTGTATACACTGTTTATCTGGTTGCTGTGTGCACTATTTATCTGGGTTCTGTATACACTACTTATCTGGGTTCTGTATACACTGTTTATCTGGTTGCTGTATACACTGTCTATATGGATGCTGTATACACTGTTTATCTGGGTGCTGTATACACTGTTTATCTGGTTGCTGTATACACTGTTTATCTGGTTGCTGTATACACTACTTATCTGGGTGCTGTATACACTGTTTATCTGGTTGCTGTATACACTACTTATCTGGGTGCTGTATACACTGTTTATCTGGTTGCTGTATACACTATTTATCTGGGTTCTGTATACACTACTTATCTGGGTGCTGTATACACTACTTATCTGGGTGCTGTATACACTGTTTAGATGGGTGCTATCTCTACTTTCTACCTAGATGTTATTTGACCTGTATCATTGTACCGAACGACACTACTGTACTCTACTGTATATCAATGCTGCATGTCACTGTTATAGGAAAGTTAGAATAGATTATTTATCAGAATGCTGCACAATACTCTTTATCTGGATGCTTTGTACAGTTTTCATCTGGATATTAGCACTACGTGGCATTATCTTGGCATCATATGCCCTATTTTTGTATGCACTGCCAAAGCACCCGGCACTTTTGTCAAACAAATTCAAAACCCTCCCATTCACCCCATTTTTTGGGGCTGGCATATGATGGTATACCTTTTTTCCTCTCTTAAGGCTAATTTTACACTAGCCAGCAGGCTGTTCAGGCAGAGGAACAGCCTGACGAAGTTTATCACATCCGGCATTACAGGAAAGAGCTGAAGCACCACCAGGCCCCACTGACTCATTTCAGAATTTACGCGCCCTGGCGGGTAAAGGCAGAATCTGGCTATGCCGGCTACTATGAACTCTGTCGATAGTGTGAAACTAGCCTAAGGTGGATAACATGCCGTAACTCTGTGACCTACTGTGACAATGATGTGGTACCGGCGTCAGCCATGCAAGGTGGCGTAGACAGGGAGCACATTCTAGCTTTGTTGCCCAAGGGCCTGTCATGAGCTTGTAATACACAATCATTGTATACTCCAAGTTCTCTGAAATATTCTCGTAGGTGGATTCACAAAATGTTCTACTTAGTGCCAGTAAGTATTGAACTATTTCGCTTGGAGTTCATGGGCACACCACATTGGGTCCAGATACTTATGTAATTCTCTAGAGATCATACCCTAGGAAATCCAGTGCTGCTTCCTCATGCTGTTGGGTAAGCCAAGCTGACAAAGTGTGTTCTTGGTGTGGGTTTTTGTTTTTTCAGTATTTCGCTCTTATGAAATCTATACCCTGAAGAACAATACGTCCTTATGGGCTCTGTCCGCGGGGAACACAGATCATGTCCTTTCTGTGATAATCCTGGAGTTTTGTAGTCTTGACCTTGACCTCGCAACTGTTGTGTTTCTCCTCACTTCCTTGTACATGATGAGTATATACCATAACACGTTATGTAAAACATGTTCCTGGATGTTTTCTATCATAAAAAACACATAAATGTCATTTCTGATTGACCAAAGATAAAAACAAAGAAATCATGACAACATAGGTCATGTAGAGGGCCAGTTCTAAAGAGCTACTATGGACTACAGATATTCGATCAGTACTGCTGTGAAGTTGACCATAACCTTGGCTGATACTGTAGGTGCCTACTGGATCCTCTGGGCCCCTACTACTTGCTATGTGTCATTTATAATACTGGTGTTTTCTTACGTAGCATAAGATTGGCTTTTATTCATTATAATTTAAACCTTGATAATAATATCATAAAAATAATGGAGGTTTACAACTCATGTTCCTCAAGAACTTGGGAAATCCTCTAACCCAGCTTGATAGTTTCCATAACTCCCATAGATTTAGCGGGGCTGTACCACCATTAAATGTTATTTTAATAAAATCTAGCATGATAAACTAGTTACTTTGGTAATTTATTTTCTGTTACAGAACATCCAGTTGTGAGATATTTCCTTTACCTCATTATAATTGTGCCACCTTGTGTTTAATCTCAATAGTAATGGGCATGTCCATCTACTGAGGTGGTAACACATGCTGCTCAGTTCCATCCTTCATTTACCAGTTGGATCTACTGTGACAGATACAGGGAGAGAGCTGTGGCAGAAAGGACACACTCCCTGTATAGGGATAGAACTACAGCAGAAAGAATGTTGGAATAATGCTTATTATTCTGTGTATTGCAACAACTACATTATGGGATTGCCTGTTTCCAGACACAGGGTTATGTTCAGTGGCGTACACAGAGAAGTAAGGGCCCCATAGCAAGGATCAAACCGGGCCCCCCAAACAGGACAGAAGGGTTTCTGCCCAAACCCCTTTCAATGACCCTTGGTCCATTTTTCCCCACTGCCTTGTTTGATAAAAGTTGTTCCTAGTGGGTAGAGTCCTGACCAAGTTTTCACCTCAGGTAGAAGAGGAGATGATCCCAATTAAGACTGGGCCCCCTCTTGCCCTGGGCCCCATAGCAGTCATATAGTCTGCCGCTATGGTAGTTACGCCCCTGGTTATGTTGTTAAGAAACTACTGCTAAAAAGAAAAGGCAGGAAGGGACGGAGACTTGTTGCACATGTACAGAGAGAGAGCCCGGAGAGAAGAAAGCCAGAAGCAGATGTGCCGAGATTCTAATCTTACTAAAGGTTATATTCATATGTTGTGCTGCTATTTCTGAATAAAACCCTGTTGTTCCTCGTGTTATGCCTGATGAAGACCTGATTAATCCGCTGCCAACAAAGAACATATCCCCTGATCTGTGATAGAGAGAGAGAGAGAGCTGGAGCAGAAAGGACACACCTGCCGAGCTATAATAGGGAAAGGGCTGCAGCAGAAAGGACACACACCCTGAGCTGTAATAGGGAAAGGGCTGCAGCAGAAAGGACATATCCCTGACAAAGGACAAGGCCTATCTTTTGCAGAGCGGAGACATGGGCACACAGATCACAGCAGTAGGACCCCCACCAATTTAATAGATGTTGCCTATCCACATCATAAAATTTAAGGGGTATTCCTATCTCAGACATTGATGGCATATCAACGTCAGATAGGTGGAACATCTGGGACAAGCTCCAAAACGGGGCCTCCAAAGTAATGAAAAACATACCACGTATGCGAAGCGTGCTGTCCACTCACTGCTTTGGGAGTTCTGAAAATAGCCAAGTGCACGCTTAACTATTTTCGAAGGGCTGGGAATAGAGAATGCACAGCGCATGCACGACCACCTATCCAAACCAGCGGAGGGTAACTGTGCCTGCTCTCGGGAGTCCCATTCTGGAAATGTGGGACTCGCACCTATCTGACATTGATGGTCTATCCTAGCAATCAGTGATGAAGGTTAATTGTTTGCTAAATGTTAAATGTTGTGATTTCATGTTAATCACACATCTCTCTATGCATTATGTATTGCAAATGGTTGTGTATGGACAGCAAACAGTTAACACCGTCAGTCTGGGTTAAGTTGCTATGAAGGCCAGCTGGACTGGCCTTCCCTGGTTAGTGTGAGTGTCTAGTCAGAGAAGCTAGACAATACCTACATGTGTGAGCCCCTGCATAGTTGGCCCAAACAAAAGCCTCATCTAGGAGACTCCACTCCTGGGACTAAAAAAGCTACCAGAGAACAACCTAGCTGGGAGAATAGGCCTGAGAGAAAGAGAGCAGACATCTGCAGAAGGTTTAGAACCATCAAGGCCTTGCATTAGATTCAGATAGTAAGGTACTACTTGTTTATGGCATTAAGACTTTACTGCTTGTGGAAAGGGTTCATTTCCTCCAGCACCTGCCTCACTTTGAGATGGACTGGCCATCCGAATCTAAGATCTGCACCCCTCAGCCTGGGAACTGCAGAAAGAGTAAGGGTATTTTCACACTTGCGGCAGGACGGATCCGACAGGCTGTTCACCATGTCGGATCCGTCCTGCGGCTGTTTCGCCGTGCCCCCGGGCCGCCGCTCCGTCCCCATTGACTATAATGGGGATGGGGGCGGAGCTCCGGCGCAGCACGGCGGTGCACGGCTTAAGGCCGCTGGACTAAAATTACTGCATGTCAGGTTTTTTAGTCCGGCGGCTTTCTCCGTGCACCGCCGTGCTGCGCCGGAGCTCCGCCCCCATCCCCATTATAGTCAATGGGGACGGAGCGGGGGCACGGCGAACAGCCACAGGACGGATCCGACATGGTGAACAGCATGTCGGATCCGTCCTGCCGCAAGTGTGAAACTAGCCTAAATGAGATTGGAATTGCACGTCTGTGGTTATTCGGAGAGGTTGCAATGTGTGTTTAGTGAGAGACTATGGATGGACTACTACTACCATCATTGCTACAGCCTATAACAACTATTGGGAGAATCCTACTCTGTTACATATCTCAGAACTGTGCCTTTTGCTGCTGTGTGAATGACTAATCCTATCATCTATTCAGTAACAAAAACAATAGTCATTTATTGCAACCTAACGGGTCATTAACAACATTAACCTTTCGCCAGCCCTGCTGTCCTGTCTGGCACCCCACCTAGCACCAGGCATGAGTCTCAGAAAGCCCAGGGTGTGTCCTGAGGGAAGAAAGGGTGCTCCCTCCACTCACTGCACTGCCCAAGCGAGTATTGGACTGAGGACAGCCACCGTGAACCACTACAATTCCGATCAGTGCCACAACGATCACTCCTCCCAGTACTCCCTGGCGGGTTGCTGCAAATGTTTGACATGTGAATGCCCGATTAAGAAAGATGCCAGTATGTCAGCAACAGTGCCTGTATTCTGTGAATGAAGAGAGCAGAGGGGCGATTGTATTATAGTATTGAGCATCCGAACAGGCGCTCTACTTGCTTAATATACAGAATAGTGGCTGCCATATACAACGTGCTGGAAGAGCAGCTCCTGAAATCATTGATACAGAAAATATGCAGTGCCCCAGGGAATTACTGCAAAGGGTTAATTACTCTTAAAATAGTTAATTTACTGTGGCTGAGTTAAATGTTGTGATTTGTTGTTAAGGCACTCTTTTTTTTTTTTATAAGCACTGTGTATACCTAATAACAAGGTATGGGCAATATAGGGTAACTCTGGCAGACTGGTTAGGTTGCCAGGGTGATGGACCGGAGCTGTCCCCCTGGTTAATTGGTTTGTTGAGGCATAGCAGCCCAGAGCTACAGATAAGACCCATGCTCCTGCAGACTAGGCCCAAGTCCAGGGAACCTGTCTCTCGGGGACGACAGCGGCCAAAGAAGAAACTTTGTCATCAGAGTACACTATTAAGGAATGAGACCAGACTTCTTAAAATATCCAAAAGCATCAAGGCTGTGCAAGATAAAGACAGAGAGATATTCACTTATAAGACTTTGCTGCTGCGGGAGGGGAAAATTGCCTACGGCACCCGCTACACTTTGAGATGGACTGGCCATCCGGATCAAAATTCTGCACCCCTCAGCCTAGGAATTGCAGACAGGGTTGACAGGAACGGAATAGCGCTCCTGTGGTCATTTGGAAAGACTGCAAAGTGACCTTAGAAGGAGAGTGAGGGATGACTACTACCAACATTGTTGCTGCCCATACACAGCTATTGAGAGGCGACTATGCTGTGATCTACTTTGGAAATGTACCTTTCGCTGTTATAGTTACTAATACAATCATCATCAATTTAGTAAAAAAAAGACTTTATTGTAACCAGTGGGCCAGATTATTGACTCCCCCATCTGCTGGTCCCTGCATCCGTACTGCCTTACCCCCCGCCAACCACCTAACATCAAGGGCACCCCAACTACCACCAGGCAGGAGCCCAAGAAAGTCATTTTGATAATGCAATTCCCTAACATGCATATGAAGATTCTGAAAAGTATCTTAAAAATGGCTTTCACTAAAATTGTAATTTATTATGACCTTTGTTGTTTTGTAGTAATTTTGATTGAATTGGTCCTTCGTACATTTCCAAGTATATGTTGGAAAAAGGGGTTCTTCTCCGTTCTTGCTAATTTGTATTGCTTGTTGATGATGGCTGTAAGGACATGGTTCATGAATGCAGCCAAGGCCGGGTTCACATCACCGTTTAGTTTTCCATTCTTCTGATCCTTCAGAAAAGCAATCAAAAACAGGATTCGGTATTTTAGGCATCTGTTATGCACATTTTGGATCTGTTTTAAAGGGGTTGTGTCATAGTAACATAGTAACATAGTACATAAGGCCGAAAAAGGACATCTGTCCATCCAGTTCGGCCTGTTATCCTGCAAGTTGATCCAGAGGAAGGCAAAAAACCCTGTGAGGTAAAAGCCAATTTTCTCCACTTTAGGGGAATAAAAAATTCCTTCCCGACTCCAATCAGGCAATCAGAATAACTCCCTGGATCAACGACCCCTCTCTAGTAGCTATAGCCTGTAATATTATTACGCTCCAGAAATACATCTAGGCCCCTCTTGAATTCCTTTATTGTACTCACCATCACCACCTCCTCAGGCAGAGAGCTCCATAGTCTCACTGCTCTTACCGTAAAGAATCCTCTTCTATGTTTGTGTACAAACCTTCTTTCCTCCAGACGCAGAGGATGTCCCCTCGTCACAGTCACAGTCCTGGGGATAAATAGATGATGGGAGAGATCTCTGCACTGACCCCTGATATATTTATACATATTAATTAGATCTCCCCTCAGTCGTCTTTTTTCTAAAGTGAATAACCCTAATTTTGATAATCTTTCAGGGTACTGTAGTTGCCCCATTCCAGTTATTACTTTAGTTGCCCTCCTCTGAACCCTCTCTAGCTCTGCTATGTCTGCCTTCTTTACAGGAGCCCAGAACTGTACACAGTACTCCATGTGTGGTCTGACTAGTGATTTGTAAAGTGGTAGGACTATGTTCTTATCACAGGCATCTATGCCCCTTTTGATGCAACCCATTATCTTATTGGCCTTGGCAGCAGCTGCCTGACACTGGTTTTTGCTGTTTAGTTTGCTGTTTATTAAAATTCCTAGATCCTTTTCCATGTCAGTGTTACCGAGTGTTTTACCATTTAGTATGTACGGGTGACTTGCATTTTTCCTTCCCATGTGCATAACTTTACATTTATCAGTGTTAAACCTCATCTGCCACTTATCTGCCCAAGCCTCCAGTCTATCCAGATCCCTCTGTAGTAGTATACTGTCCTCTTCAGTGTAAATTACTTTACACAGTTTAGTGTCATCTGCGAAAATTGATATTTTACTGTGCAAGCCTTCTACAAGATCATTAATAAATATATTGAAGAGAATAGGGCCCAATACTGACCCCTGAGGTACTCCGCTAGTGACAGTGACCCAATCTGAGTGTGTACCGTTAATAACCACCCTCTGTTTTCTATCATAGAGCCAGTTACTTACCCACATACAGACGTTTTCTCCCAGTCCGAGCATTCTCATTTTATATACTAACCTTTTATGCGGTACAGTGTCAAATGCTTTGGAGAAGTCCAGATATACGACATCCATTGATTCGCCGCTGTCAAGTCTAGAACTTACCTCCTCATAGAAACTGATTAAATTAGTTTGACATGACCGATCCCTCACGAAGCCATGCTGATATGGCGTTATTTGCTTATTTCCATTGAGATGCTCTAATATAGCATCTCTCAGAAAACCTTCAAACAGTTTACCCACAACAGATGTTAAACTTACCGGCCTATAGTTTCCAGGCTCTGTTTTTGGCCCCTTTTTGAATATTGGCACCACATATGCCACGCGCCAATCCTATGGGACATTCCCTGTCAGTATAGAGTCTGCAAATATCAGAAATAAGGGTCTGGCTATGACATTACTTAATTCCCTTAGGATACGGGGGTGTATGCCATCCGGTCCTGGCGATTTGTCTATTTTAATCTTTTTAAGCCGCTGATGTACTTCTTCCTGGGTCAGACAGAACACTTTTAATAGGGAATTTATTTTTGCATTCTGCATGTCATCTGACAGTTTATTTTCCTCAGTGAATACATTGGAGAAAAAAATATTTAACAGCTTTGCTTTCTCCTCGTCGCTCTCTGCGACTCCCCCCTCATTACTCTTTAAAGGGCCAACACCTTCAGCTTTATACTTTTTAACATTTATATAATTGAAGAACATTTTAGGGTTAGTTTTACTCTCTTTGGCAATTAATCTCTCGGTCTCTAGTTTGGCCGCTTTTATTTGTTTTTTACATGTTCTATTTTTTTCCTTATAGTTTTTCAGTGCTTCCGTGCAACCCTCCTGTTTTAGTGTTTTATATGCTTTCTTTTTGTCATTTATTGCTTTCTTTACAGTTCTGTTTATCCACATTGGTTTCTTTTTGTTCCTTAACCTTTTATTACCATACGGTATGTACCTCTCACAATGAGTTTTTAGGATGTTTTTAAAGATATCCCATTTTGTGTCTGTATTTGTGAGGACTTTGTCCCAGTTAGTTTGGCCTATGGCCTCTCTTAGTTGGCTAAATTTAGCTTTTTTGAAGTTTGGTATTTTTGTTCCTCCCTGTAGAAACGCTCTTTTGAATGATAATTGGAAGGTCATTACTTTATGGTCACTATTTCCCAGGTGTCCCCCGACCTGAACATCTGTTGTTCTGTCAGGTCTATTGGTTAATACTAAGTCCAGTATGGCCGTCCCTCTAGTCGGGTCCTGAACCAGTTGGGAGAGGTAATTGTCTTTGGTTATTGCCACGAACCTGTTTCCTTTATGAGATATACAAGTTTCAGTTTCCCAGTCTATATCTGGGTAGTTGAAGTCCCCCATAATAACCACCTCATTATGATTTGCCGCCTTGTCTATCTCGTTTAGTAGTAGATTTTCTGTGGACTCTGGTATATTAGGTGGTTTATAGTAAACTCCTATTAGTAATTTATTGTTGTTTTTAGCTCCATGTATCTCTACCCATAGTGACTCCACATGTTCATGTCCCTCACTTATATCTTCTCGGACTGTGGGCTTTAGACAGGACTTTATATAAAGGCAGACCCCTCCCCCTCTCCGGGGAGGGGTCTGCCTTTATATAAAGTTTTAAAGGGGTTGTGTCACTTCAGCAAATATTATTTATTATGTAGAGAAAGCTAATACAAGGCACTTACTAATGTACTGTGATTGTTGTTCATATTGCTTCCTTTGCTGGCTGGATTCATTTTTACACACTATAGAAAAAAACACCAGCCTATGCACACTCCCATGGTCCCGGCCACTAGAGAGGCTGGCACTTTTTCCTATAGTGTGCAAGCATGACCACTGATGATGGATTGCAGGGTGGTCGTAACCATGAAAACGAGAAGTGTGTAATGTGATGGAAAAATAAATCCAGCCAGCAAAGGAGGCAATATGGACAACCACAGAACATTAGTAAGTGCCTTGCATTAACTTTCTCTACATGATAAATGCCTGAATGTCTGAAGGGATATAACCCCTTTAAGCTATTCTCGTCTGAGATGGAAAAAAATACTTCATGTATGACTTTTTTTCCTGTCTAAAATAACGGATCTCCGGCAGAAAGGGTAAGGGTACTTTTACACTAGCGTTTAAAAGTTTTCCGGTATTGAGTTCCTTCATAGGGGCTCAATACCGAGAAAAAACGCTCCAGTTTTGTCCCTATTCATTGTCAATGGGGACAAAACTGAATTGAACATAACGGAATGCTCCAAAATGCATTCCGTTCCGTTCTCATACCGGAGAGCAGCATGCTGCGGTTTGCTTTCTGTCCTGAGATGCGGAGCAAGACGGATCTGGCATTACCCCGAATGGAAGTCCATGGGGACGGATCAGTTTTCTCTGCCACAATCTGCCACAGTAGAAAACGGATCCGTCCCCCATTTACTTTCAATGGAGTTAATGACGGATCCGTCTTGGCTATGTTAAAGATAATACAACCGGATCCGTTCATAACGGATGCAGATGGTTGTATTATCAGTAACAGAAGCGTTTTTGCTGAACCCTGCCGGATCCAGCAAAAACGCTAGTGTGAAAGTAGCCTAAGGGTACTTTCACACTAGCGTTTTTCTTTTCCGGCATAGAGATCCGTCACAGGGGCTCTATACCGGAAAATAACTGATCAGGCATATCCCCATGCATTCTGAATGGAGAGTAATCTGAGATGCATCAGGATGTCTTCAGTTCAGTCGTTTGGATTAATCAGGCAAAAGATAAAACCGTAGCATGCTACGGTTCTATCTCCGGCGAAAAAAACTGAAGACTTGCCTGAATGCCCTACATTTTTCCCCATAGGAATGTATTAGTGCCGGATCCGGCATTCACAATACCAGAATGCCGGATCCGTCCTTCCGGCCTGCGCATGCGCAGACCGGTAAAAATGTGAAAAAAAATATAAGACGGATCTGTCTGTCCGCATGACAAGCGGTGTGAAAGTAGCCTAAGATGGATGCAAAATGCGCATAACTCAGCATAATGGATGCCTAAAATTTTGTATATTTTTGGTTCTTCTGACGGAACAGAAGAATGGAAAACTGAACAGTGATGTGAACCCGGCCTAAGCCTTCTTACATGACTGGTGTAAAGGAAAACTAGCTTAGTAGCCCATAGCAACCAATCAGATTTCACCTTTCATTTTTCAGAGCTCCTTTGGAAAATGAAAGGTGAAATCTGATTGGTTGCTATGGGCAACTAAGTCAGTTTTCCATTACAGCAGTTTTAAAATCTCCCCCAGTATCTCTTTGGGCTTCCTGCAGGTGCCTTATGGGGCCATGCAACATAGACCTTCAGTACCGCCATGTTCATGGGCTCTTCCGCAGTTTTTTTTATGTTAAAATGTTAAAAAGAAAATGAAATGGGTCAAAACAATAAATTATCCTGTCTCCCCGCTAGAAAATCAGTAGATGACACCAACCATTACTGATAAGGAATGATTATCCTGACCTTCCACTGAGGCTGGAGGAGATGTGCTCCAGTTCTAGCAGCTCTATAATGTACAGTATGGCCATTCACCACAGATAAGTATGCAAATCTACTGTATATCCTGGTACACATTTCCTTGATGGCGATAAACTATATATTACTGTCTGTACCACTGCTGAGAATTGCAGAAATATGAGGAAGAGGTTTACACAGGCTTTTGTTTTTCTGGACGAGAACTTTTCTCATTGTCTACAGTGAAACATGAAATATTCAAATGTCTTCAGAAAACCTGGTACTGTGATAAAAGACCCGCAGCCTGTGTCACTTCACTTGACTTCCCCTTCATCAGGGATGTAGCTATAGAGGGTGTAGATGTAGCAGTCTCACCCATGTCCTGGGGCCTGAGGGAAAACAAAGACCTCCGTATTAGTCCTCTTGCACACGACAGTATATATTTTGCAGTCCGCAAAAATGGATCCGCAAAAAAATACGAATGACATCTGTGTGCATTCTGTATTTTGTGGAACGGAACAGCAGGCCCCTAATAGAACAGTAGTATCCTTGTCCGTAATGAGGACAATAATAGAACATGTTCTATTTTTTGGCGGAACGGAAATACGGAAACGGAATGCACACGGAGTAACTTCCGTTTTGTTTGCGGACCCATTGAAGTGAATGATTCCGCATACGGTCCGCAAAAAAACCTGAACGGACACGGAAAGAAAATACGGTCGTGTGGAAGAGGCCATATAAAGGACACATGGCAGATAGAGGCCTGCTACATATTTTGCATTCAAGGGGTTATCCATCATTGATGTGGATTATAACGCTATCATAGATGATAATGAGATTATCCTTAAATGGCTTGTCCAGGTTAAGAGCTTAACCCAGACATACCCCCATCCTCCCCCACTCAGCCCCTCTGACATAAGCATCGTAGCATTTCATGCTCCGATGCCCTCCTTTGCCCTGTGCTGAATCGCGCAAAGCAAGAGCTTTTTCAACAGATCCGGTGACGTACCAGGTCTCTGCTAGGCAGAAGGCTTCCACCGAGCAGTGTTCCCGGTGATGTCACTGGCACTAATAGGCGGGCTTTAGCGCTGCCCTAGCCTGTAAAACAGCTAGGGCAGCGCTAAAACCCGCCCATTAGTGCTGGTGGCATCACCGGGAACACTGCTAGGTGGAAGCCTCCGCCTAGCAGTGAGAAATGTAAACAAAAAAAAAAGTACTTGGGCAGGGCAAGGGAGAGCATCGTGCAACGTGCCGGTCCGCAGGGGAGAACACGTGAGGTTCACAGTGGGCCGACGGGTGCAACAGTTCATTGGTTACTCACGGTTAGCAGATGCCTCCCTGGGCCAGCAGTGCAGTGAAGGGGAGAACAGCACCAAATTCTCCGGGGCACAGTCTATTACAGGGGACACCGGCCAGGTGGTGATCGAGGTGCCCTTGATGGTGATTGGGTTTCTGGGTGCTTGTGAGGCTGGGCCCCTGACTTAGGTAATGTCGTGATGCCAGAACCTTGGTGGTGCAAAATGATGAGAGTGGTTGTAGTATGGAGATAGAAGAATGAGGCAGGGTTGAATCCAACTAAGAACTTTACTGTAACCAGGATCTTGACAGCAGTTTACATCCAGTTATAAAACACTCTCTTATGAACATGCAGATTGGATGTGGTAAGTCCCAGTAACAGGCTGTACATGTAGTTATGTCTCAGGCTATAGTAGGAAGTTGTGTACTAACTGATATACAGCTCTTTGCCTTGCTTCAGTCTCAGTAAAGGTAGTTCAAGTCTTTGTCTTCTACACACAAGTGATTTAACAGATGTCCTATCTGTCCTTGGAGTAACGGTGAGGCTGCCGGAAGCTAATAAACCTTCACCTTATTACAAAAGCACCTAAAGCTTAGAATAATGGCTATTGTCCTTCCTTTGTCTTTCCACAATAAATTTAGTAAAATCCACTTGACACTCCGGAAGAGTAGACGGTAGAATACAGACTTCACCTATGCCTATTTTCCTGGCTTGACACTGAGACCCTGAATTGGCTCCTCTGGGCTGTGAAGCCCAAGAGAGAGCTGAGAGGAGAGGGGTCCTCTCCTTCCCCCTTGCTCCTCACTCCATCTCCTTCAACTCCCACACTCTCCAAACAACTACTTAACTAGGCCTGAACTGAGGTATATATACTGTGATGCTACCCCCATCTAGTGGTGTAATGTGTGTAATGCACCTAACAGCCTGGTAACAGGGATTTCTCATAAGAATGAAATACAGCATGATATAACATATGACATGACAAGCTTTTTACAGTGCCCACATACACTAGTGGGACGCTGCATACACCCCTTGTTTAACATGTGTCGGCCTCGACACATTCAGGACCTGACGAAGTCTCCTGAAAAATATAAAGGGAAAGCATGCAGGCAGGCGTACAGATATAAATACAACAAACAGTACGTAAATACACATTATAGAAATACACATTATGAAAACATCATAAATTATGTGGATCACGACACAAAAAGGGATGTGGGGCGGCGTATCTTCTGAACTTGCCCGTGACACAAATGGGCGTTAATTCTCACAAACATAGTAAAAAGTCCATTTGCAAAGTCCCATCAAGTCTTTAGAATATAAAACTTTTTAGTGCAGCATAATAAGGAAAGTGCAAAAAGTCTGTTGACTTGTAAACATAGGAAAACAAGCACAGAAAATGTCATTCTGGGTACATGACTTGAACATTGTAAAATAGTCCTGTTGCATAACCCCAATCAACCTGAAGAGTGGATAACTAGGGTAAAATTTTGCGCAAAACAGGCGCAAAAGGGAGAAAAACACAGGCCAGAAGGGGTCCTGGAAAACTCTTTAAAGGGACAGCAGGCTTAATAGTGACTTGACAAACTGTCACTGTGCCTTGGGAAACTGGCAACAGTCCATGCTGGACAACAACAAAGGACTCCTTGTTGGCATAGTCAGTAAGAAATGGCCTACAGGCCTACTCACAAGTAGGTGTCCTCTTCTTCTGGCTCCTCCACAGGTACGGGCCAAAGGACTCGACCGTCAGGGGACAGGATCTGCACTCGAACTCCCGTAGGCTCGATTGCTTCAGCCAAGATCTCCTCCTGGGTGCGAATTCTCGATCGAGCATAGCACAGCTTTTCTGGAACATGTGCACTACTTAACTAGACCGGAACTGAGGTATATATACTGTGGTGCTACCCCCATCTAGTGGTGGAATGTGTGTGATGCACCTAACAGCCTGGTAACAGGGATTTCTCATAAGAATGAAATACAGCATGATATAACATATGACATAACAAGCTTTTGAAGTGCCCACATACACTAGTGGGACGCTGCAATCGGAGCATGAAATGCTTCGATGCTCATATCAGAGGGGCTGCCTGGGTTTGTGTTAAGCTCTGAACCCAGGCAACCCCTTTAATGGGTCAACACTGCACTTCTCAGTCTAAATAGGTCTTGGGCACTTCTGGAATCACCTGCCGAATGTACTACAGACTGACTACAATCTACAATGTACATGGTTTGTGCATGCGCAGTCAGACAGCCTCAGGCGCTGACTGCTCACAGCGGCCAGAACTGCCTAAACGCTCATGCACAACCCGCGTACATTACACAAATTATTACATGGGGAATGCAGGTAGTCCAGGATTTTTTATACTGATGACCGCTTCTCAGGATAGGTCATCAATATCTGATTGGTGGGGGTCCGACACCAGGGACCCCTGCCGATCAGCTGTTTGAGAAGGCACATTCACTCCTGTGAGCTCTGCAGCCTTTCTTCCTCCTCACCAAGCACAGTGCCGTACATTGTATAGTGGCTGTGCTTGGTATTACGCTCAGCCCCATTCACTTCCCAGGCCACATGACCCATGAATGTTACGTCACTGGTCTAGGAAAAGCTGCGAGAAGGCCGCGGCGCTCACCGGAGCACTGGTGCTTTCTCATATGTCCCAGATGTCGGACCGCCACCAATCAGATACTGATGACCTATCCTGAGAATAGGTCATCAGTAAAAAAATAATTGGAATACCCCTTTAATTAATGTAGGAGCATCAGGCACTTGTGCACCTGGCCAGTGGCTGCAGGTGCCCTCCTTAATTGTGTGTGACACTATTACTGGGAGCCTTACAACTGATCAGACCATACTGGGAGCTGTAATTTTATATCTTTGAACTACAACAGGGGTTATCTAACTGGAGGAGGGGGTTATAATTTAAAAGCATTTTTACAATTATGCCCTTCCCAGCCATCATTTATATGACTAGTGTATACTCTGGGACCCCCACCTTTAAGAAAACTATTATGACTGCTAAGCAATCCTATCCAGGTGGAGAGGTGACCACGGATGTGTTGACGACAGTCAATGGCCTTGTTGTCTCCGTTACTCCCATAGATCTCAGTGGAGCATGCATAGACATGTATCCTATTTGTGGCTATGATAGGTGGTCAGGTGGTGTCTGGGTCCAAAGGTGTAATGGGGGACCTCATTATCTGTATAATCCAGTCCTAATTACAAACATGTGCGTATTACTTTTTAACTCCTTTAAGGGGTTATCAGATTTGGATATTCACTCTTTGTAAGGCTACTTTCACACCTGCGTTTAGGTCGGATCCGTCTGGCATGTGCCCAGACGGATCCGCACCTATAATGCAAACGTTTAGATCCGTTCAGAACGGATCCGTTTGCATTACCATGAACAAAAAAAAAAAATAATTTTTTTTTTTTTGTTCATGATGATGCAAACGGATCCGTTTTGACTTTACATTGAAAGTCAATGGGAGACGGATCAGTTTGAAAATTGAGCCATACTGTGTCAACTTCAAATGGATCCGTCCCCATTGACTTAGGCTACTTTCACACTAGCGTTCGGGGCTCCGCTTGTGAGTTCCGTTTGAAGGCTCTCACAAGCGGCCCCGAACGGATCCGTCCAGCCCTAATGCATTCTGAATGGATGCGGATCCGCTCAGAATGCATCAGTCTGGCTCCGTTTGTCCTCCGCTCCGCTCAGCAGGCGGACACCTGAACGCAGCTTGCAGCGTTCGGGTGTCCGCCTGGCCGTGCGGAGGCAAACGGATCCGTCCAGACTTACAATGTAAGTCAATGGGGACGGATCCGTTAGAAGTTGACACAGTATGGCTCAATTTTCAAACGGATCCGTCTCCCATTGACTTTCAATGTAAAGTCAAAACGGATCCGTTTGCATTATCATGAACAAAAAAAAATATATATATATATTTTTTTTTGTTCATGGTAATGCAAACGGATCCGTTCTGAACGGATCTAAGCGTTTGCATTATAGGTGCGGATCCGTCTGGGCACATACCAGACGGATCCGACCTAAACGCAGGTGTGAAAGTAGCCTAAGAAGGGTCCCTCTTGATCCCACTGATGGAATCCCCAGCAGTCATTTATATGAACCAGCAGCAAGTGTTCAATTTCCCTGCAGCGCCACCACAGGGGAAATTGTGCATTACACATCAAAGAAATGTCCACATAAAGTATGGACATGCTGGCTCCTCCAGAGCTGGAGGTACTCTTTGTAGCTGCTTTCTCTATTGGTGGTTGCAGGTAGCCATAATTTTCACATTTAAAGGGGTTATGCCATGACTGATGTAAAATATGAAAATCAGACATCATAAAGGTACATGACAACCTCATTCTAACAAAGCTAGAACGACACCTGCATAGATACAAAAATCTCCCCATTCATTGCCCCAATTGTTCAACTTGATTCTCTTCAGGGGCATGTCTTTGCTGCCGAAGCTCTCTCCCTATCGCAGCCCAGGGGGTATGTCCTTTCTCAGGAGGGTTAACTTTTATGCTGCAAATCTCTTCTTATCACAGCTCAAGGGGCATGTCCTTTCTACTGCAGCTATCTCCATAATACAGCTCGAGGGGGGGGGGGGGGGGATTTTATGCTGCAGATGTCTTCCTATCACAGCTCAGGGTGCATGTCATTTCTACTGCAGCTCTCTCCCTATTACTGCTCAGGGGGTGTGTATTTAATGCTGCAGATCTCTCCCTATCACAGCTCAGGGGGCATGTCCTTTCTACTGCAGCTCTCTCCCTATTACTGCTCAGGGGGTGTGTATTTAACGCTGCAGATCTCTCCCTATCACAGCTCAGGGGGCATGTCCTTTCTACTGCAGCTCTCTCCCTATTAGAGCTCAGGGGATGTGTCCTTTCTGCTGTAGCTCTCTCCCTATCACAGCTCAGGGAGCTGCAGCGCTCTCACTATTACAGCTCAGGAAGCGTGTCATTTCTGTAACTGTCGCAGCTCCTTAAAGTAGATCCGGCTGGTAGCAGTAGAAGGATGGAACTGAGCATGTGCGACCACCTCAGGAACTCGATGCGAACATTACCATAGAGGAACTGAATGTAGGAAAATCCAAAGCTTGTGACCTTTTAAAAATCCTCCTTCATGTATTCTGCAAGTTCAGTCATGACAAAAGCATGTTCAACCCTTGAAGCTTATACTGAATTACGCACGTACAGCATGGTAGTCAGCTTACCAAACCTTGCCTCAGGCAGGCTGCAATTTATTAAGATCCTTCACCATAATAAACCCACGTGATTACAGGCACGTCTGCTGTCAGTCCGCCTCTTTTGAAAATTTGTAGTTACGCCAGATGGGAATTAACATGAAAAAAAATTCTTCATAGATTTCTTACAGCTTTATTATAAAAGGGGGGGGGGGGGGCATGAGACAAGTGCATACTTCCTCATATACCCTACCTCTGTGGGCAGCGCTGGGGTCCTGGTTATCTGCATGGAGTTTGTATCTTCTCTCCTGCGTGTGTGGCTTTCTTCCAGGTACTCTGATTTCCTGGCATAATCCAAAAATATACTTATAGCTTCATTAGATTGTGTGCCCCAATGGGACTAGTGAGTGATGACCGTGTACCGCACTACAGCATATGTTGGCGCGATATACATAAATAAATGTATTCTCAGCTGCTTATTTCTCCATGATGCCCAGTGTTTACACTGCTGGGCAGCTCAATGATGATGGGATTGTAGTATGAATGACTACTCTGCTCTGAATGTAATGATTTCATTATACCCTCAAAAACATACAGTGGTACCCAACCAATAGAGCATTTAACACCTTCCCTACCCAGCTGTTTGGCTCTTAGTAGGACCTGTGGCACGAGATCGTATTTGGCAATGGGTATAACTTTGGGTTCCTGGTGCCAGCGTGCGTTAATATTAATTTCTTAAAATTTGCTAACTGCTATTTATTTTTTTGTATATTATGTCCCCCAAGGGGTGGTTAAATGCTATTTTAGGCCTCATGCACACCAACGTTTTCCGTTCCATTTTTTTGGCGGATAGGATGCTGACCCATTCAGCATCCTATCTTTTCTTGTGCTTCTTGTTAGCGAAACAACCTGAAATAGTGTAAAAAAAAATCATACTTACCTCCTCCATTTGCTCGCAACGGGCTGGCCGCCGTCATCTTGATTGAAGATCTCGCACGAAATCCTGTGCACGGTGGCGCATGATGTCGCCACGCCGGCCAGGCATGATGACGTCATTTCGAGCCGTGTGAGATTTCACACCAAATCTTTAAGCAAAATGGCGCAGTGTTATTTTTACACAGTTTTTTTTTTACTATCAGATGCTGCGATCATCTATGAATCTATGAAAAATACTCCTGGTCACAGTTAGATTGCCTTAATCTTGCGCATGCGCAGTGCCGGTATAGTGTTCCTTCCCTGTGCTGGCATCAGCCTCAGGGAAGGAACTGCGCATGCACGATCTCGCGCATCGCGAGATTACGGCAATCTAACTGTGAAGAAAGGAGGAGATTCGGAGGATGCAGGCGATGCTGGGCTCCTTCACAGGCGGACGTGGCTGGGCACCAAGAAGGTTCGTACAGCCCCTTGGGCACCTTACAAGGCTCATTTACATATCTCTAAAATCATTTTTTAAACAATATAAAAGCACACAGCGCTATAGGACCGGTATATTGCGGACATGCTAGCGGCGATCTAGCCGTGCATGTCCGCAGCTCTCTAACCGAAAACGAGGTGACAGAATCCCTTGAAGTGCTTCAGTGAACCTTCTTTCTGTTGATCAGTGGGATCAGGGGCGCGCCACCAATGAGGCCAGGTGAGGCGATCACCTAAGGCAGCACCAGCTAGAGGCAAGAGGCGTCAGCGGAAGGGCCATGGACAATGTGGCAAAGGGGTTAGGTTAAGAAATTGGCATTGGGGGGGCGCTCAGGCAGCAGAAAGGCTAGGTGTACCACTGGGTAGGATTACACACACATATAAATATAGCCCATGGTTACATCCTTTCAATCTAGGAACCAAAGAGTTAGCAGATTACATAAGACGTAGGCCTCTTTCACATGGTCAGTATTTTTGCATCAGTATTTGTAAGCCAAAGGCCTCATGCTCACGGCCGTTGTTTTGGTCCGCATCCGAGCCGCAGTTTTGCCGGCTCGGATGCGGACCCATTCACTTCAATGGGGCCGCAAAAGATGCCGGACAGCACTCCGTGCGCTGTCCGCATCCGTTGCTCCGGTCCATGTTTTGCAATAAATATATAACATGTCCTATTCTTGTCCGCGCTTTGCGGACAAGAATAGGCAGTTATATTAAAGGCTGTCCATGCCGTTCCGCAAAAATTGCGGAATGCACGCGGACGCCATCCGTGTTTTGCGGATCATGAAACACACAACGGTCGTGTGCATGAGGCCAAAACCAGGAGTGGGTCCAAAACACAGAAGAGGCACAGATGTTTCTATGATACCTTTTCTCTGTTTGACTTCTGGTTCTGCCACACATTTCCTGGCCTATGAAAATAAATGCTGAATTTTTTTATTTTTTTTTGCCTTCCTCTGGATCAACTTGCAGGATAACAGGCCGAACTGGATGGACAAATGTATTTTTTTCAGCCTTATGTACTATGTTACTATGTCAAACAAGGTTGTAAATGAAGATTTTCTCATTCAGTGCCAAGAGGAACTGTTGTAATGAATGTGTCAACAATGAGCACTGCTAGAACATTACAGAATCTGCTTCCTTCCGTCCTCCCCTGTTAAATATTTACTGGCATTTCATAGAAAATAAGAAATAGGTGGGATTTAAGAAAGAAAACCTATGGAAGGAAGTGATGACACAATTAATGGATAGTTTGGTGTGACCTTAACAGTTGAGACAGAGTTGAGGTTAGGTTTACATAACCTACTCTAAAGTCATGATCAGTTGTGATCGCCCTTGACCAAAGTAAATGTAAATCTGATGCAAACCTATAAAATATAAGAGCTGGTTGAATTCTGTGTATCAGAACATCATCCTTTGGAAGTGCATTAGCTAATGTTTAATAATTTCTAATAATTAAAACCTGATCTGCTTTCATTTTTTTAATCTATTTCCTGTACATCATTTTGGGAGCAACCATCTTGCTTGAGCTGCTGTTCGCAGCATTTAGATATAAGCTTTACAGCAGCCACATGAACCATAGGGACAATGGACAGAAGTTGACATTGATTTTTATGGAAGACTTCTCTAGACACGCTCTGTGATCTGTGCAGGGGTCATTGTGTAGGGAGGGAGAGTAGATAAGGTGTGACCATCACCTATTGTGTGCTGGTGTTATATGTCAGTGGTGTTATATGTCATAGTGATCCCGTTTATGATGATAAAGAGATGACTGCTGAGAAGTAATCTCTACAGAGCTATTATTAGGCTTAAAGGGGCTGTCCACTTTTAAAAAAAATATTAATGATCTATCCTCAGTATAGGTTATCAATATGAGATCGGCAGGTGTGCCGGGAGTCAAGTGAGTAGGAAGGAGCCGTCCTATTGAAGTGAATGGGACTGCTTAGTTGTAATTACACCTGCTCATCTCTGTGGTTGTGACGGTGAGCAGGTAAACAATGAAAAGAAGGCAACACTGATCGTCAGGGGTGCCAGGAGTTGGCCCCCCGCTGATCTTATATTGATGACTTATCCTGAGAATAGGTCATCAATATAAAAAAAAAGCAGACAACTCGTTTAATGACAGGGACGGGCTGGGACCGGGGGCAGGGAGGCAATTGCCCCCCAGGCCGCCCTAAAAAACGGCTTTAACAAATATTTATATTTTTTCTTTTTTTTTATTCCTCAGGGCCGCACCGCCTATCACCACAGGCGGCACGGCCCTGGATGTAATTGCGGCGGTGGTGGCGGCGGACAGTAGGAGATAAGCGCTTCCATTGTGGAAGAGCTCATCTCCATATTCATCTGTATCGCCGTCCTCAGGACAGCGATACAGATGTCTGTGCTGTGGGGCAGGGGAGGGAGAGGCGTCTCCCTCCCTGTTCTTCTGATAGGCCGTAGGCACTAATCAGAGGCCGGCTCAGGCGGCATGATGACGTCATTATCATCGTGCCTCCTGAGCCGGGCAGCACACAGCGCGGAACACAGGCCGGAAGAAGCCTGCATCACATCACTGCTGATGGAGGTAAGTATTAGTGTTTTTGGGTTTTTTTTCTTTGCGGGGGGAGCTGGCACTATGGGGGGGCTGGCACTATGGGGGGAGCTGGCACTATGGGGGGGAGCTGGCACTATGGGGGGGAGCTGGCACTATGGGGGGAGCTGGCACTATGGGGGGGCTGGCACTATGGGGGGGCTGGCACTATGGGGGGAGCTGGCACTATGGGGGGGCTGGCACTATGGGTGGGGCTGGCACTATGGGGGAGGGGCTGGCACTATGGGGGGAGTGCCAGGCACTATGGGGGGGCTGGCACTATGGGGGGAAGCTGGCACTATGGGGGGGAGCTGTCACTATGGGGGGAGCTGTCACTATGGGGGAAGCTGACACTATGGGGGGGAGCTGGCACTATGGGGGGGGGCTGGCACTATGGAGGGGAGTGCCAGGCACTTTGGGGGGGGCTGGCACTATGGGGGGGAGCTGACACTATGGGGGGAACTGGCACTATGGGGGGAGCTGGCATTTCTCACAGCCCCATTTTTTTGGGGTGGCATTTATTTCTTGCCCATTTGGGGGGGGGCACTATGGGGGCACCTGTGGGCTCTAAAGGGGCTTTTTTTTTTTATTGGCACATTATGGGGGGCACTATAGAGGAGAGCGGCACTATAGGGCATCTGATGTCACTATAGGGGCATTATTTGGGGGCACTATGGGGAAGTGGGGGCTCTAAATGGGCCTTTTTTATTGGCACATTATGGGGGGCACTATGGCATCTAGTGGCACTAAGGGGGCATTTTTTACTGGCACATTATGGGAGGCACTATAGAGGAGAGCGGCACTATGGGGCATTATTTGGGGGCACTATGGGGGAGTGGAGCATTATTGGGGCATATGGTGGCACTAAGAAGGGGCATTTTTTACTGCCACATTATGGGGGAGAGGCCTGCTTGAGGTGAGTATCCTAAGAGATAGTGCATCTCTGGAATTTAGGCCTAGTACTACTCTGGTCTGTGTAGGGGTTAGGAGCGATGACGTCATTTCATCTCGCCTGCCAGCACCATGCTGCTGTTCGCTGGTTGAATGGTGGAGCAGAGAGCTGACAGCTCCCTGCTTCACCATTGTATTCAACTGTATCTGCGTCCTAACAATGTGGATACTGTTGAAATACAGTAGCTGCCACTGCCAAGGGAACCCATCTGACAGGGTGGCCCTTTGTTCTATAGGACCCCATTCAATATTGTCTTCTGCATAGTGACAAATGTGGTGTCCTAGAGCAGGGGTACTTTGGAGTATAAACATCAAGTCACTACTTTATTGCACTTTAAAAGGTTAACTTTCACTATGATTTATGCTGTTTACATTTAAACTGTTTTATATTGTTGAACTGCATTTTATATGTTTAATGTAAAATATCCCGTTTATTTGCACTCTTACTGCACTGTATTTGCACTGTGCTGAGAGACTTTGGGACTTCTACCTATGCACTGAGAAGTTAGCAATTTTACACAGTTAGTGTAAGAGAATATGCAAAGCTAAGTTTTGAAGGAAAAAGCCAGACACAGTGAAATTTTGACTGTCTGGTTAAGCCCCATCTAGATTTGTTTACGTCTGAGAACTTTTTAGTGATTCCCATTGACTTGTATTGAGGCTCAATACAAGTCTATAGGAGACTGAAATTGTAAAATTGTTTCTGTTAGGCTGTGCTACTCCACTACACCACTCCCATTAGAAGGTTCTAGCTTAGAAACTGTATAAAAGGAGAGCATTCAGAGCCCCTATTGTCTGCAAATAGGGACCAGAGTTCAGTAGGAGAGACTCTGTCTGACTGCACGAGTGACCAGAAAAAGACGCTAAGACAGGGATACTCAGCCATAGACCCTGGGTCACCAGCCGTCTCACCAGGGAGCCAGACAGACAACTTAGTCACAGACCATGTGGCACCAGCCCTTTGGCCAGGGTACTAGCCTAAGATAGAGAGAGAGACAGCTAGAAAGACAGAGGGACAGCTAGGTCAAGCATTTCCTCAGCATAAAACCTTCTTCTGCCCAAGAGGAGATTGGAGAAGCCAGCTCAGTGCATTACTTGTATTGTCCTGCACTTCAATTCTTCCGGTAAAGAAGCACAATGGTTTACTGTAAACCCTAACTCCCTGGACTTGGGGTGCACAACGACTTACCATCCCTTTCTGGAGAGCATCAACACGTGGTGATACCTCAACGGCGTACGGGGGCGGGGGACCCATCAGAGCGTGGGCCACCCCAAAACTGCCCACTTCACAAAATCTTGCATCAAATATGTGTGGCTTTTGGCTACCTTAAAAAACGAGACAACATTAAATAACAGATTCTCCATAGAGATTGGTAAGAATATATGGATTGGTAGGTAAGTGGTTTTATGACTTCTTTGTTCATCTGAACTTGTTATGGTACATTTTGCACATTTAAGTTCTAGATGACTGTCACAATATAAGATATACTGCATGTACAATATTTCCATCAGCAAAAGGTCAGGTTCACCTGTTAACAATATAAGGAACCTTTTCTATATTGGCACATATACTGCCAAGGGAAATGTTCTGGATAGCATTTATATTTCCTGGTTCAGGGCTCTTTTCTATAAAGCATGGGCTAGGCCATAGGCTGATCACTGCCGGAACCTACAGCTTTCAGCTTTAATAATTAGGCGAATCTCTAAGCGACTTTTCCAGTGGAAAAACCACAGAGACATTAACTACTTCAGTCCATGATGCAGCCCAAACATGCCAATGTCTGTGAGTCTATGAAAACCCCTGACACAACAGAGAGGGCATCCATGTTCTGTCAGTGATTTTCACTGACCATTGCTAGAAGATGCTATGGAAACAAATTTTCAGCCTAGTAGTGTACGTGGAATATGGATGACACTCACAGGGCAAAAAATGAACACACAACCCAAACATGGATCGTTCACGGACATCTTCATGGATTAACCACTGACCATCTTGTCACAGGTGTCATCACGGATAAAGACTTGTGTAAGATTCCATACTCCACTTTCTACACCACACATTTATTGATGTAAGTCTGCAAGAATTTTTGTTACTTTTTAAAAAGTTGCAGTTAATAAATCTGGAATGAAATTAATTAACATAGCTAACCACAGGCACTTTCCTACGCACTTGTAAAAAAATAAAAAATAAATGTTGCATAATTTTTGCACACAATTTCTTGAAAAAGCCCTACTTTTGAGACTAATTGGAGACAGAATTTTGGAGTGCAGGGCTCTTTGTCATCTCCTCGTTTCAGAACAGTTTCCTGGCACTGTTGGTAGTTCACATACTGATCTCTATGGATCTCCCTTTCTTCATCAACTTCTCTAAAATCTCTAAGACCAGAAGGAGCTGGAACTACCATGTCTGGTAATTTTGTCCTGAATTTGTGACCACAAAGAAGTTCTGCAGGATTTACTCCTGTTGTAGTATGAAGAGGAGTATAAGCCAAAAGAAAATGTCACAGTTCCTTTTTCCACTGTTTTGCCTCCAGATAAAAAAAAAAAACGTTAAAAATTTCTGGCGATCTACTTTCTCTATACTGCTGCTATCTCTAAGGCTAAGTTCACACGAACGTGTGTGATCCGTGGCCGTATTGCGGGCCGCAATACACGGCCACAGTTCCGTGTGCATTCCGCATCACGGATGCGGACCCATTCACTTCAATGGGTCCGCAAATCCGGAATCGCGGAACGGCCGCACGGGACGGGACCCCTCGGAAGCACTACGGAGTGCTTCCGTGGGGTTACGTCCCGTACTTCCGTTCCGCAAAAAGATAGAACATGTCCTATCTTTTAGCGGAACGGGCGGATCGCGGACACATTAAAGTGAATGGGTCCGCGATCCGATGCGGCTGACCTACGGCGGCGATCGTGCATTAGCAAATAGCGGGCCGCAGCACAGGCACGGGTCACACACGTTCATGTGAACTCGGCCTAACACTGAGAGAAGGGAGGGGAACAGCAGAGAGAGCTGTCAGAAACAAGAGCGGAGCTCTGACAGATTTATGTCAGATTCTGCAGCACCAGCAGCCAGGGCCGGTGCAAGGATTTTTGCCGCCCTAGGCAAGATAAAAATTGCCGCCCCCCCCTTCCCCTTATCAGATGATCTGCCCATATCATGACATCACATATGTTCCACCCCTTTCTCAGCATTTAAATTAAAAGAACTGCTATGTTTCCCTTAGGGTTAATCCAGCTTCTTGTAGCTGTCTCCCTGACAGCCGCTAGAGGTGCTTCCACGATTCTCACTGTGAAAATTACAGTGGGAAGACGCGGAACATAGTTTTGAATGCGTGCGCATGCGCAGCTGAGAGGAGGATCGGGGAGAAGAGTTCCCAGTGACGGCGCTGGAGAAAGGTAAGTGGTTGAAGGGGTTTTAACCCCTTCAGCCCAGTGGGAGGGGGACACGAGGGTGCCCCACTCCTAACAACTATATAGTGCCAGGAATATGAGTTTGTTTTCCTGGCACTATAGTGCTCCTTTACCACCAGTACTGCACAGTGTCTTTTCTCCGCAGGAACAGGCTATAGACACCAGCACCACTACATTAAACTGTACTGGTTCTGGGACTACAGTGTCCTTTTAGGCTCCATTTACACGTCCGCAATTTCGTTCTGCATTTTGCGGAACGGAATTGCGGACCCATTCATTCCTATGGGGCAGCACGATGTGCTGCCCGGACACGGAAATGCGGATCCGCACTTCCGGGTCCGCACTTCCATTCCGCAAAAAAATAGAACATGTCCTATTCTTGTCCGCAATTGCCGACAAGAACAGGCATATTCTATTAGTGCCGGCAATGTGCGGTCTGCAAAATGCGAAACGCACCTTGCCGCTTTAAGTGTTTTGCGGATCTGCGGCTCCGTGTATCTGCAAAACACGTTGCGGATGTGTGAATGGAGCCTTAATGTGAGGTAGATTAGTTTCCAATGTAGTATTAATAACTAAACAATTAAATAATAAACATATTGCATTGTCTACTTACCACCAGGACAATAAGATGATCTGGTCTCTGGCTGCAGTCTGGCTCTTGGTCTGGCTTTGGGGACTCCCTTGTCACTCTCTTCTCCCCCCTCCCTCCCTTGTCACTCTCTTCTCCCCCCTCCCTCCCTTGTCACTCTCTTCTCCCCCCTCCCTCCCTTGTCACTCTCTTCCCCCCCTCCCTTGTCACTCTCTTCCCCCCCTCCCTTGTCATTCTCTTCTCCCCCCCCTTGTCACTCTCTTCTCCCCCCTCCCTTGTCACTCTCTTCTCCCCCCCTCCCTTGTCACTCTCTTCTCCCCTCCCCCCCTTTGTCACTCTCTTCTCCCCCCTCCCTCCCTTGTCACTCTCTTCTCCCCCCCTCCCTTGTCACTCTTTTCTCCCCCCTCCCTCCCTGGTCACTCTCTTCTCCCCCCCCCCCTCCCTTGTCACTCTATTCTCCCCTCCCCCCCTTGTCACTCTCTTCTCCCCCCTCCCTCCCTTGTCACTCTCTTCTCCCCCCTCCCTCCCTTGTCACTCTCTTCTCCCCCCTCCCTTGTCACTCTCTTCTCCCCCCTCCCTTGTCACTCTCTTCTCCCCCCCTCCCTTGTCACTCTCTTCTCCCCCCCTCCCTTGTCACTCTCTTCTCCCCCTTCCCTTGTCACTCTCTTCTCCCCCCTCCCTCCCTTGTCACTCTCTTCTCTCCCCCTCCCTTGTCACTCTCTTCTCCCCCCTCCCCTGTCACTCTCTTCTCCCCCCTCCCTCCCTTGTCACTCTCTCCCCCCTCCCTTGTCACTCTCTTCTCCCCCCCTCCCTTGTCACTCTCATTTCCCCCCCACTCCCTTGTAACTCTCATTTACTCCCCCCTCCCTTGTCACTCTCTTCTCCCCCCTCCCTCCCTTGTCACTCTCTTCTCACCCCTCCCTCCCTTGTCACTCTCTTCCCCCCCTCCCTTGTCACTCTCTTCTCCCCCCTCCCTTGTCACTCTTTTCTCCCCCCCTCCCTTGTCACTCTCTTCTCCCCCCCCTCCCTTGTCCCTCTCTTCTCCCCCTTCCCTTGTCACTCTCTTCTCCCCCCTCCCTCCCTTGTCACTCTCTTCTCTCCCCCTCCCTTGTCACTCTCTTCTCCCCCCTCCCCTGTCACTCTCTTCTCCCCCCTCCCTCCCTTGTCACTCTCTCCCCCCTCCCTTGTCACTCTCTTCTCCCCCCCTCCCTTGTCACTCTCATTTCCCCCCCACTCCCTTGTAACTCTCATTTACTCCCCCCTCCCTTGTCACTCTCCTCTCCCCCCTCCCTCCCTTGTCACTCTCTTCTCACCCCTCCCTCCCTTGTCACTCTCTTCCCCCCCTCCCTTGTCACTCTCTTCTCCCCCCTCACTTTTCACTCTCATTTCCCCCCCCCCCCCTCCCTTGTCACTCTCATTTACTCCCTCCTCCCTTGTCACTCTCCCCCCTTGTCACTCTCATTTATTCCCCCTTCCCTTGTCACTCTCATTTACTCCCCCCCTCCCTTGTCACTCTCATTTACTCCCCCCCTCCCTTGTCTCTCTCATTTACTCCCCCCCTTGTCACTCTCATTTACTCCCCCCCCCCTCCCTTGTCACTCTCATTTACTCCCCCCTCCCTTGTCGCTCTCATTTACTCCCCCCTCCCTTGTCACTCTCATTTACTCCCCCCCTCCCTTATCACTCTCATTTACTCCCCCCCTCCCTTGTCAATCTCAATGACTCCCCCCTCCGTTGTCACTCTCATTTACTCCCCCCCTTGTCACTCTCATTTACTCCCCCCCTCCCTTGTCACTCTCATTTACTCCCCCTCCCTTGTCGCTCTCATTTACTCCCCCCCTTGTCACTCTCATTTACTCCCCCCTCCCTTGTCACTCTCATTTACTCCCCCCCTCCCTTGTCACTCTCATTTACTCCCCCCCTTGTCACTCTCATTTACTCCCCCCTCCCTTGTCACTCTCTTCTCCCCCTCCCTCCCTTGTCACTCTCTTCTCCCCCTCCCTCCCTTGTCACTCTCTTCTCCCCCTCCCTCCCTTGTCACTCTCTTCTCCCCCCTCCCTCCCTTGTCACTCTCTCCCCCCCTCCATTGTCACTCTCTTCTCCCCCCTCCTTTGTCACTCTCATTCCCCCCCCCACTCCCTTGTCACTCTCATTTCCCCCCCCACTCCCTTGTCACTCTCATTTACTTCCCCCCTCCCTTGTCACTCTCTCCCCCCCTTGTCACTCTCATTTACTCCCCCCTTCCTTGTCACTCTCATTTACTCCCCCCCTCCCTTGTCACTCTCATTTACTCCCCCCTCCCTTGTCACTCTCATTTACAACCCCCCTCCTCCCTTGTCACTCTCATTTACTCCCCCCTCCCTTGTCACTCTCATTTACTCCCCCTCCCTTGTCACTCTCATTTACTCCCCCCCTTGTCACTCTCATTTACTCCCCCCCTTGTCACTCTCATTTACTCCCCCCCTTGTCACTCTCATTTACTCCCCTCCTTGTCACTCTCATTTACTCCCCCCCTTGTCACTCTCATTTACTCCCCCCTCCCTTGTCACTCTCTTCTCCCCCTCCCTCCCTTGTCACTCTCTTCTCCCCCCTCCCTCCCTTGTCACTCTCCCCCCCCCTCCATTGTCACTCTCTTCTCCCCCCCTCCTTTGTCACTCTCATTTCCCCCCCCCCACTCCCTTGTCACTCTCATTTCTTCCCCCCCCCCTTGTCACCCTCTCCCCCCCTTGTCACTCTCATTTACTCCCCCCTTCCTTGTCACTCTTATTTACTCCCCCCTCCCTTGTCACTCTCATTTATTCCCCTCCTCCCTTGTCGCTCTCATTTACTCCCCCCTTCCTTGTCACTCTTATTTACTCCCCCCCTCCCTTGTCACTCTTATTTACTCCCCCCTCCCTTGTCACTCTCATTTACTCCCCCCCTCCTTTGTCACTCTCATTTACTCCCCCCTCCCTTGTCACTCTCATTTACTCCCCCATCCCTTGTCACTCTCATTTACTCCCCCCCTTGTCACTCTCATTTACTCCCCCCCTCCCTTGTCACTCTCATTTACTCCCCCCCTCTCTTGTCACTCTCATTTACTCCCCCCTCCCTTGTCACTCTCATTTACTCCCCCCCCTCCCTTGTCACTTTCATTTACTCCCCCCCCCTCCCTTGTCACTCTCATTTACTCCCCCCCTCCCTTGTCACTCTCATTTACTCCCCCCTCCCTTGTCACTCTCATTTACTCCCCCCCTTGTCACTCTCATTTACTCCCCCCCCTCCCTTGTCACTCTCATTTACTCCCCCCCTCCCTTGTCACTCTCATTTCCTCCCCCCCCTCCCTTGTCACTCTCATTCCCCCCACCTCTAGTGTAGCGTGGCCGAGCTTTGTTCGGTCCGCGGTACAGGAGCATTTGTTTCCTGTACCCGGCCGGACTGACAGGATGCTCAGAGGACCACCTGAGCTCTCCTCATGGCTGTCCAGTGGATGCTTTTGGAGATGTATTTTGTGCTGCTGGCAGTATTTTGTGATGGACTGTGGTATTTGGCTCCGTTGGGGTGGTATAATGTGCCGCAATATGGTAATGCTGGCCCTGCCTTCTATCAATTTGGACCCAACTACAAAACCGGGCTACTTTTTGTATTTTTTACAGGGCCACTTTAAGTTCCCAGTCCACCCCTGCCACCAGCACTATAAAGCCCTGATGCTAACCATTGAGCCACAGTGCTCTGCTTCACCATTGCATTCAATGTGTGGTTTACGCAAATATTTGTGAACATGTAGAAAGCTTCCATTGACATGTATTGAGTAGCTATAATCTCCATAAAAAGTTGAGCAAATACATTGCATTATTTTTTTCGTACTTATTCTTAGTTCCATCATGTGTAATAGATTATTTATCTCCATTATTGCGTCTACTCTGCTTTTCTGGTTACTTCTAACTACACATCTACTCTATTTTCCTGGTTACTTCTAACCACACATCAATTCAGCTTTTCTGGTTACTTCTAACCACACATCTACTCTGCTTTCCAAGTTCCTTCTAACCCATCGTCTGCTTCCATAGTAGGACTGCTGGACACACCATCCTCTAACTACTATGACTGCATAGAACAAATAAATAAGAAAAAATTAGAAATTTAGAAGTCCAAAAACTAATGAAATGTAAACTTTACTGTGGTGCTCCGGGAGATATGGTGCCGTGCAGAACAGGGGCACGGATCGGAAGCCCACGGAAGCACTACAGACTGCTTCCGTGGGATTTCTGTCTGTGCCTCCACACCGCAGAAAAGTAGTGCTCAAACAGATGAGGTAAGTATGATTTTGAAAAAAAAAAATTTAAACCACAAAGCACCTGAAAATTCGGCTTTGCGGTGAATCGAATTTTCCTTTAAATTCAGATCTAATTCCAGTTCGTCCAGGTTAATTCGCTCAACACTAATCATGGCCCAGAGTAATGCTCAAAACATTTCTCTAGATAGAAAGGTCACAAGGGAAAATAAACTCCTTACTGGGTGAACTGATTGAAATAGTGTAGGAAGGTGTGTCTAAAAAGAAGTTAATCACAAGGTTTGAATAGTGTCAAAGCAATAAGTTATATGTTAATATAAATACTTCAGATCCATTTTCAAACCTTTAGGAAATCTTGTACTAAGGCCTCCTGCACCCGACTGTATCTGTTTTGTGGTCTGCAAAATATGGATGTGGTCCGTGTGCGTCCCGCGTTTTTCGCGGGCCCCATTATAGAAATGCCTATTTCTGTCCACAAAATAGATAAGAATAGGACAAGTTCTATGATGTGCGTCACAGGTCCGAGGATGAGAACAGCACATGGATGACATCCATGTGCTATCTGCATTTTTTGTGGCCCCGTAGAAATGAATGGATGCGGACCAAAAATACAGTCATGTGCATAAGGCCTAGGGGCACATGCACACGACCGTTGTCGGCCGGTGCCCATTCACTTGAAGGGGTCCGCAATCCAGAAGGTGCATGCACTACTGTTTTGCAGATTGCGGACTCCATTGGTGCCCGTGCAAATTGTGGTCCAAAGCACGTTCGTGTGCATCAACCCTAAGAGTGAGCACCCAGCGTTGTCTCCAATCACCTCCTCTCTTGAATTGTGAACCTTTTCTATACCTTTGAAACAAAATGGGGGAGATTTATAAAAAAATAACTAATGTAAAGGAAAACTGGCTTAGTTGCCCACAGCAACCAATCAGATCCAACTTTCATTTTCCAAAGGAGCCCTGAAAACGGCAGTTTTTGGGGTAAAATTGTCAATCCTTTTTGCGACTTTTTGAACTATCAAGCGACACTAGTTTGTCTCATAGGTGTTTTTGCGCCCCATTGGACACATAGGAGTGTCGAGGTTGTAGCAGGGACCGGGGCCAGGACTTCAGCCCTAACAAATTTACCAACATTTACGTGTAAATATTAGCAAAAAACTACGCCAGTCAGGGGCTGGTCCAATTTTTCAGCTACACACACGCCTCTTCATAAATGGAGTAAAACCCACCGTAAAAAGGGAGTAAAGCCCACCGTAAGAAGCCAGTCTTTGTAAAAAACAACAACACTGATTCGAGTTTTAAATGCTCTGGGGGTCATTTATCATGCTCGTCTGTTTTTTAGAGTGCGATTAGACCATGTCCGCATCCGTATGTCCCTTCTGCGGCCCTGTAAAAAAAATAGAGCATGTCCTATTATTGTCTGACAAGGATAGGACTGTTCTATAGAGTGCAGGATGTTCCGTTCTGAAAAATGCGAAACACACATGACCGGTATCCATGTTTTGCGTGTACAGTACATGAGCCCTTTGCAGAGCTTTGCTTTCTTACCCTGCAACCCATAGCAATGCATTATCTCATCTTGACAAACCCTTTTCATAGGCCTGATTAGCTATATAGATGGCAATGAGAGAGGACCTTTTCTCGCTCACTGGCAGATCTGGCCTGCTCTGTCCATATATACTATATAGCTGACCATTCATTTAAATGGCCACTAGTGTTGAGCGAATCGAAGCACCTGAAGCGCAACTTGATCCGAATTGGTAACAAGTGCTTCGTGGTAACAAATCAGATTTTTTCTAAAATGGCTGTTGCACGTGTTAGAAAGTGAAAGTAAGAAGCCAGGGAATTTGACCCATGATGCCGGGCAGCCAGCCAATCAGCAGATAGCCATGCCCTGTGATGTCACAGCCCTATAAAAAGCCTCATCCAGCGCGGTCTCCGCCATTTCACTGTGAGCTGAGCTTAGTGAAAGACCCGACAAGTGTTTATGCGCTAGGGACAGTGTTACAAAAAACGTTTAATTGTACAATATTGGAGAGGGAGAGAGCAGGGACAGCGTAGGGAAATCGTAGGAAGAGTTTTTAGACACTGTAGGGAGAGCATAGGGAGACTGCTGGGACAGTGCAGGTTGGGTGTAATTGCCATGTGCATCTTGTTGAACTGCTGCCACAATTTCATTTAATCTGTTAGTTTATACATAGAATTACTGTGCCACAGTATCAAAGGGCAGTCTAATATATCACCGTCTGCATCTTGCTGAACTGCCACCACATTTGCAGTTAAAGGGATTCTGCAGCTTTTTGTTACTGATGATCTATTCTATGGATAGATCATTAGCATCTGATCGGCGGAGGTCCGACACCCGGGAGACCTGTTCGAGAAGTCAGCAGCACTGGCAGCAGAACCATGGCCGTCTCGCTGGTTTCGCAGGCCCAGTGACATCACGACTAGTATCACTGGCCTGTATATTTGAAGACACCAATGTATTTCTTTGAATTATTGCTTCTTTTCAACATCAGTCGTATTTAATAGACAGCAGTGCAATGTTTCAGGGCCTTTTAATAGGTGCCCTTTTTCAAGCTGATCCGATGCGCCAAGATCCTTGTGTGGCTAATGCACCCACAAAAGCCATCAGGACGAGTGCTGTGGCCACAACTTTGTTCCACTAGTATCATTGGCCTGGGTGTGGCTAAGCCCTATTTACTTCAATGGGCCTGAGCTGCTCTTAGGCCAGTGATACTAGTCGTGACGTCACTGGACCTGCCGGAAACAGCGAGAAGGCTGCGGCACTACAGCCAGCGCTGCTGCCTTCTTAAACAGCTGATCCCCAACCCCTGCTGATCAGATGCTGATGATCTAGATAGATCATCAGTAGCAAAAAGCTGCAGAACCCCTTTATTCTGTTAGTTTACACATAGAATTTCTGTGCCTCAGTACAGGTATACCTGATTTCTAGCGATTCGTGAATCGTGACACATTGATTCACAACAAATAAAATTTCTTGTCATAGTTTGGTAAATCGACCAAATCAAATTTTTCAAAACTTTGCTTATCATTAGTGGCCACTGCCGGGCAAAACCAGCTGTGATTGTGAGGCTACTTTCACACTTGCGTTCAGAGCGGATCCGTCTGGTGTCTGCACAGACGGATCCGCTCCTATAATGCAGACGTTGGGATCCGTTCAGAACGGATCCGTCTGCATTATAGTTCGGAAAAAATTCTAAGTGTGAAAGTTAGTCAAACGGATCCATCCAGACTTTACATTGAAAGTCAATAGGGGACGGATCCGTTTGAAATTGCACCATATTGTGTCAACTTCAAACGGATCCTTCCCTATTGACTTACATTGTAAGTCTGGACGGATCCGTTTGGCTCCGCACGGCCAGGGGGACACCCGAACGCTGCAAGCTGCGGAACGGAGGCCAAGCGGAGCCATCCTGATGCATTCTGAGCGGATCTGCATCCACTCAGAATGCATTGGGGCTGTACGGATCCGTTCGGGGCCGCTTGTGAGAGCCTTCAAACGGAACTCACAAGCGGAGCCCCGAACGCTAGTGTGAAAGTAGCCTGATCTGTGAAGATACAGCCCCTTTAAATTGGGTTTAAGTTTTCACAGGGTAAAGAAAAAACTTCCTTGTGCTGAAATTTCCCGGAGCTTTGTTAAGATAAAACAAAGACTCTTTATGATGTTTCAATCATTCCGAGTTGACCCATATGTCCTCACAGTAAGGAAACGAAACAGCTTGATATTTTATGGACACACGGAAAAGTTTTATGGTGTTTACAAAGAACATTAGAAGGAAAATGCCATAAAACGTCTGGGTCATCTAGGGTTTTAGGAATAATCATAAAGCAAAACTATACTGGCTTTGCTTCCTGGATAGAGATGTTCTGTTTGGCCATTATGATCTTTAGAGATCTGGACAAGATACAGTTGTTCTGAAGAACAAAGATAAAATAAAGATAGATGAAAGATAGATATGAGATAGTTATCAGAACAATAGATATATTTCCGCATATCTGTCTTACTTTGTTTAACAAAATGCTGTTCCTTCTACCACCTCACTTTATATAATACATCCCAAGATCAGCTGAGAAATGAATACCTTCAATGACCTAGACCACCAGAGACTCCACAACTTGACAGTATGACAGCTCTATTTTTTCTCTTAATGGGCCTAGATAAAGATGCTCACAGAAAAGCATCACATTGAGTAGTGCAACGTATGATGCCCTAAATGAATCATCAAAGGGAGGCTCTCTGTCTCTGGCCGCAGCGATGGCCTAACTGAGAAAGTTAAGAGAGGGTGAGCTAAAAGTCCTAGCAAAGAGTATGTTCATTAGCAAGGACAGGAAGTAGAATAAATGGAGTGACTTCTATAAATTATATACAAAAAAACATCCACCCATAAAATAAAATTACATAGACTATTCACATATAAGTTGTTTGTGATGCTGGTGGTCCTTACCCGTCAGCAACTCTTGTCTCCTGGTGAGCATGGCTTCAAGCTGCCAGTAAAGTTTTCTAAATGCAGCGAAGTTTGAGTGAAGCTAGGTTTTCTGAGTGGAGCTAGGTTTGCTGAGAGGAGCTAGGTTCGATGAGAGGAGCTAGGTTTCCTGAGAGGAGAGAGGTTTGCTGAGAGGACCTAGGTTTGCTGAGTGGAGCTAGGTTTGCTGAGAGGAAGTGAGGTTTGCTGAGTGGAGCTAGGTTTGCTGAGTGGAGCTAGGTTTGCTGAGTGGAGCTAGGTTTGCTGAGAGGAAGTGAGGTTTGCTGAGAGGAGCTAGGTTTTCTGAGTGGAGCTAGATTTTCTGAGTGGAGCTAGGTTTTCTGAGTGGAGCTACGTTTGCTGAGTAGAGCGAGGTTTGCTGAGAGGAGCTATGTTTGCTGAGAGGAGCTAGGTTCGATGAGAGGAGCTAGGTTTCCTGAGAGGAGAGAGGTTTGCTGAGAGGACCTAGGTTTTCTGAGTGGCGCTAGGTTTTCTGAGTGGAGCTAGCTTTGCTGAGTGGAGCTAGCTTTGCTGAGTGGAGCTAGGTTTGCTGAGTGGAGCTAGCTTTGCTGAGTGGAGCTAGCTTTGCTGAGTGGAGCTAGGTTTGCTGAGTGGAGCTAGGTTTGCTGAGAGGAGCTAGGTTTGCTGAGAGGAGCTAGGTTTGCTGAGTGGAGCTAGGTTTTTTGAATGGAGCTAGGTTTGCTGAGTGGTGATAGGTTTTCTGAGTGGTGATAGGTTTGCTGAGTGTAGCTAGGTTTTCTGAGTGGTGATAGGTTTGCTGAGTGGAGATTGGTTTGCTGAGAGGAGTGAGGTATGCAGAGTGGAGCAAGGGTTTCAAGAGTACAGTAAAGGGATAGAAAGAGTAGATAGACAGTGGTATATAAAAGGGGACAGTGGTGATTTAGCGGGAGCTGGAGTTAGTGAGGAATGTATAGAGGTGACTAGGAATAAGTGTTTTCTCAATAAAAGCAAATCAGTTAGTGACATCAAATGGCAGGATTCCAGACTATAAGGAGGATTCCTAAAGGGATTTTAGTCATTCATTGTGGATTCCTCAGCGTTTCGGTGGGAATTTGCCCAGGGTGGCAACAATGACAAAGGTTCTCATGTGACCCGGGGTTATTTGCATATAATTAGGCCAGTAAGGGCTTGAAAGGGGCTGTCTGAAATTTTGATATTGATGGCCTATCCTCAGGATATTCACCAATATCAGATCTTTGAAGTCCAAAGCTGTTTGAAGAGGCCACAGTGCACCAGTGAGCGCTGCGGCCTCTTCTGAGACCAGTGATGTCACGTTCATGTGCAATGTCAAGCACAGTCACTATCCAATGTTTGGCGCTGTGTTTGGTTAGCTGCGAGGAGGCGGCAGCTTCTTCAAACAGCTCATCGCCGGGGATGTTGATCTGATATTGATGACCTATCCTGAGGATAGGTCATCAATATTCTTCCTGAACATTTAAATAATGCCCGGGCAACTCCTAAATGACCTGCTCCCTGCCACAAGAGACATGTCACCGCTGAAGCCAGTGGCAGTGGTTGGCTGCAGTGGACCATGTGACCATGTCCATGCAGGGGAGGGAGTAAGGAAGCCATGGACAGCAAGGTGGACACACTGGAGTCCTTATTATGATGGATTTTAACTATCTACATTAATTCTGAGTCTGTTGGCTGTGCTAGAAGTACAAAAACCTGTAACTTTAGAAAAGTTAAATTCTAAGGGAAGAGCTTAGTCTTATAGACTGGGTCCAGGTTCTGGTAAATAGTAATACCTATGATAAATGGGGAGATATAGCAAGACTCCTGCAATAAGTTTATACCCATGAGTAACATTTATGTCCACAAATAAAAGGAATCCAATGTGGCTAAAAATGGATGTATTGAACATAAAATGACAAAAGAGCATTTAAACACTAAAGGCCACGGGTTCTTCAAAAGCATTCCAAGAGCTCAATAGAAAATGGAAAAATTTAAAAAGTTGGCTAAGTTAGAAAACAAAGAAAACTAAGAAAAACTAATTGCTAACAAAATGTAAAAAAACTAAACAAAAAAACAAAGCTTCCTTCTGACCCAGGGATCTCAAACTCGGCAGGATATATGGGCAGCACACAGAAAATTGCCAGGCCGTGTTCATGTCAAGTGATACAATACATTATTATTGCTACCAAATACCTCTTACATCCTGTAACTGCCACAACAGCTTCTTTCTGCCCCTCTTGTAGTGCCCCCTGTAATGCTCTGGCCTATATTAATGCCCCCCTCCTTGTAGTGTTGAGCAAATCGAGCTTCGGAACCAAGATCCGAAGTCGATTCGTTCAAAACTTTGTTTTAATGCTGTACGGAGACCCGTCTCCATATAGCATTGAAATGTATGGGCTCCGGCGAGGTGAAGTTCGTTATCACCGAAGGCTTCGGTGGACAACTTTGGACTTCAATTTTTAAACTTGAAAACCATTTTAAAACTTTAACTCGAAGTCGGCTTTGGTCCCAGTTGGAACCTTGGTACCGAAGCCAACTTTGGATCCAAGTTTTAAAATGGTTTTCAAATAAAAAAATCGAAGTCCAAAGCTATTCAGACTTTGGTGATAACGAATTTCCCTTGCTTGAGCCAATACATTTGAATGCTCTACGGAGACAGATCTCCGTACAGAATTTAAATGAAGTTTTGAACGAATCGACTTCCGATCTTGGATCCAAAACTCGATTCGATCAACACTAGTCTCTTGTATTGTAGTGTTCATCTGTAGTGCTCTGGCATGTATTATTGCCACCTGTAGTGCTCTCATCAATATTAATGTCCCCCTTGTAATGTCCCTTGTATTATAATGCCCCCTGTAACACTCTGGCCTGTAATAATTCCCCCTTGTAATGCCCCCTGTATTATAATGCCCCTCTGTAGTGCTCTGGCCCATATTTAGGCCACCCTTTGTAGTGGCCCTTGTAGCGATTTGGCCTGTATTAATGCCCCCTGTTTTATAATGCCCCCAGTAGTGCTCTGGCCTGTATTATTGCCCCTTGTAGTGCTCTGGCCTGTATTATTGCCCCTTGTAGTTCTCTGGCCATTATTAATTCCTCCTTGACAATAGCGTGATCACGCGAGACCGAGCACAAGCAGGAAACCATAGGTAGGAAAATGTTGAGGTTGTCTGTTGCATGTCAACAAAGAACCAACTTTAACTGATGTCTGAGCAGTTTCTATGTATATTCAGAGGAAATGTGAGTGCAGTTTATTGAAGGTTACACAAGATCCTAAGGCTGATTTATGGAGTAGATGTTAGGAGCTTCCTGAAGCTTTGTTAGAGGCAAAAGGTTGATTAAATACAGTCTCTTTAAATGGAAACAGGCAAATATAACACTTTCACTTTAAGAGGCGACAAGTCACTCTCCTTCTGACTTGCGTTCTTTGGCGATGAGACTGGTTTAGGTGGAATCGGAGTGGCAGCAATGAATATGGTTGTATCAGCAGTTATCAATTTAGCTTCTTCTCTACTTGGCACTTTGATGCACAAGTCTGCACAGCCCCAATCAGGCATGCCCTGAATTTACAAAAAAATATAGTCAAATTTATATATGTGTGTATATACAGTACAGACCAAAAGTTTGGACACACCTTCTCATTCAAAGAGTTTTCTTTATTTTCATGACTATGAAAATTGTAGATTCACACTGAAGGCATCAAAACTATGAATTAACACATGTGGAATTATATACATAACAAACAAGAGAATGCCAAGAGTGTGCAAAGCCGTAATTAAAACAAAAGGTGGCTACTTTGAAGAACCTAGAATATGACATATTTTCAGTTGTTTCACACTTGTTTGTTATGTATATAATTCCACATGTGTTAATTCATAGTTTTGATGGCTTCATAGTCATGAAAATAAAGAAAACTCTTTGAATGAGAAGGTGTCCAAACTTTTGGTCTGTACTGTATATATATATATATATATATATATATATATATATACCCTTACAGGGCTCCAGATGGCGACCAAAACGGTCGCCAATGCGCCTCAAAATTTGCAGATGGCGACAAGACTTTTTAGTCTTGTCGCCATTTGCGACTGTAACGCTGCGATCCTGCGCAGCCTAAGTTCTCTTCAGTAGCACACGGCACAGTGGAGAAGGAAGGAGTCCCTCCCTCTCCACTGTGACGCGGCCGCCACTACCACCAATGAGGAGATAGCAGGGAGGAGGAGGGAAGGAGCCGTCGCCACTGCGCCACCAATGGGGAGATAGCAGGGGAGGAGGAGGGGAGGAGTTGTCGCCACTGCGCCACCAATGAATGTAAAACATAAGTGTCGGCAGCGGTATCACGGACCCGGCACCCGGCCTCAATAACAGGGCAGGCGATCCGCGGCCATTAACCCCTCAGGTGCCCCAGATCGCATGCCCTGTTATTGAGGCCGGGTGCCCGGTCTGTGATACCGTTGCCGACACTTGTATAAATGAGTCAAAGAGGACCTTTCATGGGTCCAAAGAATATGAACTCAGTAGCAGGCTGCATAGAGCGGCGCCCAGGGATCTAAGTGCACTTACTATTATTCCTGGGCGCCGCTCCGTTCGTCCGCTGTGGCCCCCGGTATTTTCAGCATTCAGAGGAAGGAGGAGGAGGAGACTCCAGTGTCTGTCCTTCTCCCTGACAGCAGCGCTGTCCAATCAGAGCGCAGAACTCAGAGCCAGGGAGGTTTTTTTTCTCCCTGGCTCTGAGCTCTGCGCTGTGATTGGACAGCGCTGCTGTCAGGGAGAAGGAGACACACTGTCTCCTCCTCCTTCCTCTGAATGCTGAAAATACCGGGGGCCACAGCGGACGAACAGAGCGGCGCCCAGGAATAATAGTAAGTGCACTTAGATCCCTGGGCGCCGCTCTATGCAGCCTGCTGATAAGTTCATATTCTTTGGACCCACGAAAGGTCCTCTTTAGACATTCATTGGTGGTGCAGTGCGCTCTCCCAAAGCCTCTCTCCCCCCCCCCCCCCATTATCACTAGGCACAAGTCCCGTCCCCCCCCTCCCATTGTTACATGGTGGCCACAGGGTCCCCATCCCCTCCAGTGGTGGCAGTGGCAGATTACACTGCTGGGGCTCAGATCGTTACCAAGGCAGCCAGGACACTACTGAAGCCCTGGCTGCCATGTTCAGCTCCCTGCTGCTGTGTGCACAGAGCCCAGGGCAGCAGGGAGATGTGTGAGATCCTATTCACCCTGATAGATCTCTATCAGGGTGAATAGGACAAGGGAAGAAAAGATCCAGGTTCTAGTCCCTAAGGGAAGAAATGGTTATTAAATAAAAAGTATAAAAAAACACCAAAATACTAAAAGTTTAAATGGCCCCCTTCCCAGTTTTACATATAAAATTTACAAACAATAAAGAATAAACCTATTACATATCGCCATGTCCCAAAAAGTGTGAGCTATTAAAATATTAAAAAATATTTCCGCTCGGTGAAGGCAGTAACAGAAAAAAAAAACTCTAAACCACGCAATTCGCCATTTTTAGTCACCTTGTTCCCCAGAAAATGTCCCTGGATGTGAGAGGCATGTGGTGCTGTATTCTCCTATATGTAGTGCACCTGCGTCTCATCTTCTCAAAGTCCTTTTTTTTAAATTATATGCATTTTAAATTTGGCGACTAAAAAATGTAATTTGGCTCCTAAATTTTTTAGTTTAGGAGCCAATGGCTCCTGGTCATTTTTTTTTGTCTGGAGCACTGCCTTACCACAGATAGATAAATGGATGGATAGATATGAGAGATAGATGATAGATAGATATGAGATGGATATTAGATAGATACTGTAGATAGATAGATAGATACATACATACATACATGACACATCAAGTCATTATCTGGCTTCTTTAGACTGGACATCATTACTACATAGGTAGCACTACACTCTGCTTTTTGGCAGGACAAGGGACAACCCGTCTGTTGACCCGTCAACAAGACTGAGGTCAACTTAGAGCTATCTGATCCCATCCAGGTGTCACCAGTCCAATAACCTACAAATCAACGATGGACTAAGGTTACGGCCAGATATGTAACATTCAGCCTTTTCATAGGCACATCATGTGAGACATTGTGCACTTCCTGACTAGCTAAATTTTGGCACTTATGGGTGTAAATTTCTTGGTCTGGGTATGAGATACAAGGTTAGGGCAGTAAATTGAACAGTTACCCTAGGACAGTGATGGATAACCTTGGCACTCCAGCTGTGGTGAAACTACGACTCCCAGCATGCTCCGTTTATTTCTATAGAGTTCTGAGAGCAGCCAAGCAAGGGGGGCATCTTGGGAGTTGTAGTTTTACCACAGCTGGAGTGCCAAGGTTAGCCATCACTGCCCTAGGATAATAATAAACCACTAAAATACAGGCAAAAAGTGTTGTCATGGGGATGCGGGATAAGACGAACAAGAAGCATCAGAGCAGAAATTTGCAACAAAAGCAATGAGCAAGTTATTTTTAATATTCTCATAGACACTAAATGGCCTTTTTTTTTGTACAACTTGAGTTTGTTTCCCTACATAAGCACTACAGTGAGTTATTTGCATCTAAAATTTTAAAGCTGTGTCACACTGGTTACCAGAAATAAAAATATCAGTCAGACGGAAATCTGTGAACCACCGTCTTACGTGTGATATCCTTCACATTTATATTACCACCCCCTGATACCTTCAGACTGCCCCCCCCTCTTCTATGTGTGAATACAGGACTAGAGGTAGGAGGAATCTGCTGCCTCAGCTTTTGATTAGTCATGTCTTAGATATAACATTTCACAGCTCATAGCGTGGTCACATAACCATAAGTACATGAGGAAGTCACATACTAAACCTACCACCAAATGGGAAACCCATCCAATATAGCAGATAGGTGAATGACTATTCAGGCCGGAACTAGAGATGTTTCTGTTTTCAGAAGATAAAAATGAGCTGTACTTACTGAAAATGCACAACATATGGAAACACAGTGACTTATAGAAACAGAAATCACAGGTGCACAGCCTATGATAACATAACTGTATGACAGAGACAGAAAGCTGTGAAATACACATTTGCAAGAAAAAGTAAGTGAACCCTTTGGATTACCAGGATTTCTGCATCGATTGCTAATAAAATGTGATCTGATTGATATCTGAATGACAATTCTAGACAAATACAGTCTAACAAAATTATTCACACACCGCCCATGTCTATTATTGAGCTCATTGAGTAAAGATCTTCAGTGCAGGAAAGAAAAGCAAATGAACATCTGTCTTAATGACTTCTACAAAGCTAATTGGCAAATGGTGATTTAATGAGATGGGTTTGAAAAGTGTGGGTTTCAAAGGTGCTTTACACATTAAATAAAGGCACACAAAGCCTGGTTACTGACAATTCTGTTCTTCTCGAGAAAGATTGGCTAGTGAGAACCATGCCTCAAATCACATCTCAACTGAAGAATGGTTGAAAATAAGAAGATTTGTGTGCTGAAATGGTCAAGTCTGATTCCTGACCTTACTGCTATTGAGAGGCTGTGGCATAACCTGAAGAGAGCTGTGGACACAAGGCATACCAGAAACATTGATGAACTGAAACAGAGAGGAATGGGTCAAAAGTTCTACTCAATGTTGTGCAAATCTTATTTGCAGTTCAGGAAACGTTTGATGGAGGTGACGGCTGCTAAAGAGGGGGTCTACAGATTATCAAATTCAAAGGTTCACTTACTTTTTTCTCGTGCTCAATAAAATACATGAATGGCATTACTGTTATTAGTTTAGTTAGATTGAGCTTGTCTAGAATTTTTACTTGGATAATGTTAGAGTAGCTTCCTCTACTAAAAATGAAGTTGCCGAGGTTCAAGTGATTCACCGGCCGGGGGACATCAAGCACACCCAGAGTTGGTGTACAGTAGAGTCCGAGTTTCCCCCTCCTCAGTGTTTATTTATACACAAAGACACAAACACAAAGCCAATCAAAGATTTATGGTATAGGACACTGACCAACCAGATTGCAGATAATAGCGCATGATAGCCTCATGTCAGTACAGAGCAGGTTATAGTGGAATTTGTGGACAGGGTCTGCATAGCCTTAGCCCTTGGCAACCTAAACAAGTCTTGTAGACCACCACCCCCCTCCCACACCTTATACTGGAATGTCTTTAAGCAGTTTGGAAAAGTTTGTTTAGAGACAAGATGGAGTTGGTTACATTAACAATTCTGCTCTTTTAAAAAAAAAAACTCTTAGGACACTCTATCTGTCCCTTATCCTGTCCCTTCATCTGTGATATTTTACCTCTATGATCCCAGCAGCCCCTGATAGTGGGACTCTGGGTCCTATGGAACCTTGCCCTGCCCTAGTTATCCTAATTCTCCCTACCACTAACTGGGCTATGATAATGAGGGGTTTCCACAATAAAAATAAATATGTAGAATGTTCGGGTTCCATCCGTCACACACAGGGCATCTTCTGCTGTTGTTCTGGGTGAAGGGAGTGGGGATGATCGACTTGTGCATAGGTTGAGTGAGCTGTAGTTCTTCCAGACCTGTCTCAGTGTAGTTATTGATGGGCCTCGAGGAAAAGACATGGACATGATTAGGTGAGATAATTTTGTTGGTAATGCACAAAACACATCTATAAAACTTACAAAAATAACAGTAAACAGAAATGTCCTGATTGAAATACACGAAACACAGAATACATAGCAAGGCTGATCAGCACCTAACAGTCTAACATCTGCCAACAGAGCAAGAGAAGATTAACCTGTACAGTGCCACAGTCCTGTCAGGGTCAATGCATAGACAATAATTCACATACAGAATACTTCAAGTAATGGGGCTGGGGTAGAGAATAAGGATCTGGAAAAGAAACATCTACTCTGTAATGTACATATGGATCAATTTCTGTTGCAGGGCCCCCACATATGAGGTGAGATCCGAAAGTAACAATTTAATCTACGGTGGAAAATACTGTCTTGTGGGGCCAAAAAGAACCTCATGGAGCTACTGCTTTTCCTATTGGGGGTGGTTCTTCCTGAGCGGAGAGCAATGGGGAGACATTTAGTCCAGCGTTTTCTATTCTCTGCCATTACCTTCTGAATCTCGAGCTTAAGTGTGGATGACATAAGGTGTGTGAGCCTGTTCTGTCTCCAATGCTCCTAGTATTTCCTGTCCTACTGCTGGGAAGTGTGTACCTCTATCACTTTGTATAGATTTAGGAACCCCATACCTACATAATACCAGGAGAGGAGCTTCTTGGACACGGTCCTTGCAGTCAACCTTGATAACAGAGCATGCTTCCGGCCACCCAGAGAAGAGATCCATTCTTTCATGATATGCATCTATTAGAGAGGGATGGGTGTATGTGGGGTGGGGGGCTGGAGGATGTAGGGCAGTAGGGATGCCAGATTGGAATACCTCTGAATAGCTTGGGGATAGTAAGGGGGGGAGGGGGTTCCATTCCTGCACATCAAACATTGCATGGGATGTCTTCGTGGGAGTTGTTCACCACAGGAGGGGCAAATATTCTTCTCTAATGGCTGTGATTTGTTTTCTGCACAGATCCAGTGACTGGATCTCAAGCTCCTGATATGTCGGTGATCTGGTGATATTAGATTACCTATGTGAATGACTACAATTTATAGGGCCCTAGTGTCTGGATCTCCTATATTTCCCTTACTACTTCCCTTGGTAAAGAAGGGGGGGGGGGGGGGGGGGTAGATTGGAGCAATCGGCTCTCAAAACAGGTTATTGTAACTCATCGGTGGCTGTGGTGTGACAGTAAGAAGAAGAAGTTATATAATGGGAGCAGAAGGAGGCGGCGGAGATGCTCATCATTAGAGTCTTACTACTCTACCACATACATTACCTCTCCTCTACCTTCTTACCGCTTCTACTCTTCACTCTACGTCTAGCCATGCTTTCACCTTCCCCTTCACTTCTCTCTTTTTCCATCCATTTCCTTTCTTTCTACTGGAACCCAGTCATGGGCATTTTTCCCCTTTTTATCAACTCCTTTATACCTTCCACTGCCCATCCTCCCTTAAAATCTATAGCATTTACTCCCTGGGTGACTTTACTTCAGTTCACCCACCTGAGTCTTTTTGCTATTTTGTGAGCCCATGATCCACTCCTGATAGGGTAGCTACACCTACTCGCGGGATCAATTTTCCTAGGGACCTCCCTGCCCCTTTTGGAGGACTGGATTCCTTAACACTGGTCCGTATGCCTTGCAATGGAACCCTTTTTCTCTGATCCTTGAGCACAGACACAACAGAGTCACCACCGCCACCCTCAGCCCACCATGAATATTCACAAAAAGATATCATTGTCCCACACAGCCACCGATTGATCAGATATGCATATGCAGTGTCCCACTATGTGCTATATGTGGGCACTTTAAACTTTTGCTGCTAACTGTCATATGTAATGTATTAAATGTATTATATTTCCTAATATCAGGCTGGCATTGTCATTACATTTATTCGCCCCTGGGTGGTGCTGTCGACACATACTATATATAGCTTGGGGTTTGCAGACTTAAAGGAGAGTAAAAAGGAAGTGGAAGGAAGTAGTTGAGAGAGAGAGGAGAAGCAAGTGTATGGAGAAGCAGAACAGGCTCAGTCCAAGATGTAGCTGCCAAGGTTTTCTCTGGGCCCTGATCAAGCCTGGAGATGACAGATCAAGTAGTCACTGCAGCCCAGCACAAGACAGTAAGTCCATGTATGAATATGGAGAAAGTCGAGTGAAGATTAGAGCTGAGTATAGCCAAAGGAACTTCACAAGCACCAGTGACCAGGAGGAACTAAAAGGTAACTGGACACAACTGTATGATTAGTGCGCAGAATTATTCTTTTTCACTAAATGCCTTCTGGGACATAGTGAACCTGAATATTTCAGGAGAGCATCCTGCATCAAATAATGTAGCAGAAGACTGATGCCTGCTACGAGGGAGAACATAAGTAGTAAATCATCATATTCAGTACCTGAGTGCTAGAAAGTGGACTTAGTGCAAAGCTACTTAAAGGGAACCTGTCACCGGGATTTTGTGTATAGAGCTGAGGACATGGGTTGCTAGATCACCGTTAGCACATCCGCAATACCCAGTCCCCATAGCTCTGTGTGCTTTTTGTAATGACCGACGACACGCACAGGGAGGAAAACAGGGAAAGCCCTGCCCAAGGGAGAGGGAAAGGTGGTGACCCCTAACTCACCTTGCGGCTGGCACCTGACTGCCCTGACATCCCTAGACGGGTTCCTCACCCGTGCGGCGATCGCGTGCCTAAACCCTGGCTTTCCCTAATATGAGCCCTGGATAGTGAACAGGCCGGTGGGATCGCTAGTCCACACCACTATCACTAAGAGGGAAACACCAGGGAGAGGACAGACAAAACATACAAACACATACACCCAGGTGGGCGACCACAATAAACCAAAAAGGTCCAACAGGGATCTGGAGGGTAGCGTACTGGACCAACTACCAGCGAACGCAGCAACACAGCTCCAGAAGGTCAGAATAGATGTCCAGGCAGGAAGCTCTATCTCTGGCAACCAGAGAAGTGTGAGAGAGAAATATAAGGAGGTCTGGGAGTGCTGGACAAGGAACAGCTGAGGAGAAGGAGCTACGGATCCCTGAGTGAGCCAAAAGGGTTTGCTAAGCAAACCCAGAAGGCTACCATAAGGAAAACAGCCCTATCTTAAATAGAGCGTGCAGCCAACCGCTGCGACTTCCTGACCCCGGGTATAACGGAGTCAGGCGTGGTCCTCGACACCCTCGTGACAGTACCCCCCTCTCTACGAGGGGCCTCCGGACACTCAGGACCAGGTCTCCCAGGATGAGAGGCATGAAAAACCCGAACTAACCTGTCGGCGTTTACCTCAGACGCAGGAACCCACATTCTTTCCTCGGGACCGTAACCTCTCCAATGCACCAGATATTAAAGAGAGCGGCGGACCCGACGAGAATTAACAATTTTGGATATCTGAAATTCTAGGTTACCATCCACGACAACAGGAGGGGGTGGCAGCGGTGATGGTTCTAGAGGTGGAACATATTTTTTGAGTAACGACTTATGAAAAACATTATGAATTTTAAAAGTCTGAGGTAACTCCAGGCGAAAAGCCACGGGGTTAATGATGGCTACAATTTTGTAAGGGCCAATAAACCTAGGACCCAGTTTCCAAGAGGGAACCTTCAATTTAATATTCCTAGTAGACAACCACACATAGTCATTCACTCCTAGGTCCGGACCTGGCGACCGTCTCTTATCAGCCATGCATTTGTATTTACCTCCCATATTTTTCAAGTTAGCTTGCACCTTCTGCCATACCGATGAAAGAGATGACGAAAACCGTTCCTCTTCGGGAACCCCAGAAGACCCCCCCTCTTTGAAAGTACAGAATTGGGGATGAAAACCATATGCACCAAGAAATGGTGACTTGCCAGTGGATTCCTGACGACGATTATTTATGGCAAACTCAGCTAACGGTAAATATGATGACCACAACTCTTGGTTTTCAGACACAAAACATCTTAGATATGTCTCAAGGTTTTGGTTGGTACGCTCAGTCTGTCCATTCGACTGAGGATGGAAAGCAGAGGAAAAGGACAAGTGTACCCCCAAACGAGAACAAAAAGCTTTCCAAAATTTAGAAATAAACTGGGTACCCCGATCCGAAACAACATCGGAGGGGACCCCGTGAAGCTTCACGATTTCACTGACGAATACCTGAGCAAGAGTCTTAGCATTAGGTAGTGCGGGTAACGCAATGAAGTGTACCATTTTGCTAAACCTGTCCACTACTACCAAAATAACTGTTTTACCCGCAGACAAAGGTAAGTCAGTGATAAAATCCATTGACAGATGTGTCCACGGTCTATTGGGAATGACGAGTGGTAATAGAGACCCTGCAGGACGTGTATGTGAAACTTTTGCGCGCGCACAGGTAGAACAAGAAGACACAAAATCCAATACATCCTGACGCAACCTTGGCCACCAAAAACGACGAGACAATAGTTCCAAGGTTGCTTTACTACCCGGGTGCCCAGCAAGTGCCGAATTATGATGTTCCTTTAATAATTCGAAACGTAAGTTCAACGGTACAAACAATTTCTCTGAGGGGCAAGAGACCGGGGCGTCCCCCTGGGCCTCTAACACCTTCCCCTCCAAAACAGAGTGTACCGCAGAAACAACCACTCCTCTTTGAAGAATGGGCACCGGATCACTCACATTACCCCCTCCAGGGAAACAACGAGATAGTGCATCAGCCTTGGTGTTCTTTGCCCCAGGACGATAAGTAATCACAAAGTTAAACCTGGTAAAAAATAGCGACCACCTAGCCTGTCTAGGGGTGAGACGCTTAGCTGATTCGAGGTACAGAAGATTTTTGTGGTCCGTAAATACAGTGACGGGGTGGACTGCCCCCTCTAAGAAATGACGCCACTCCTCAAACGCAAGTTTAATAGCTAATAGTTCCCTATTGCCAATATCGTAGTTCTTTTCTGCTGCAGATAGTTTTTTAGAAAAGAAAGCACAAGGACGCCATTTGCCAGGAGACGGACCCTGAGACAGCACCGCCCCCACTCCCACCTCTGACGCATCGACTTCAACAATAAAAGGCTGAGAGACATCAGGTTGGACCAGTACAGGTGCTGAGGTAAACCTCTCTTTTAGAGAGGAAAAAGCAACTTTAGCGGCGTCAGACCATTTAGAAAAATCAGTCCCCTTCCTAGTCATGTCAGTAAGCGGTTTTACAATAAGTGAATAATTTTTAATGAATTTCCTATAGAAATTCGCGAAGCCCAAGAACCGTTGTAGGGCTTTGAGGTTCTCAGGAAGATCCCAATCTAAAATTGCCTGGACCTTCCTAGGATCCATACGGAAACCTGACGCAGATAAAAAATAACCCAGGAATTGTATCTCCTGAACGGCGAAGACACATTTTTCAATTTTAGCATATAATTCATTCGTCCGTAGGACCTGCAGTACTTGTCTGACATGCACCTCATGTGTTTTCAGATCGGACAAATAAATTAAAATATCATCTAGGTATATTACCACAAACCTGCCGATTAGATGACTAAAAATGTCATTAACGAAATGTTGAAAGACGGCAGGAGCATTGGTCAGACCGAAAGGCATAACTAGATTTTCATAATGCCCCTCAGGGGTGTTAAACGCTGTCTTCCACTCATCCCCCTCCTTAATACGAATCAGATTGTAGGCACCCCTAAGATCAAGTTTGGAGAACCACCTAGCACCCGCAATCTGATTAAACAGGTCAGGAATGAGAGGAAGAGGGTATGGGTCTCGGATGGTTATCTGATTTAATTCGCGAAAATCTAAGCAAGGACGCAGGCCCCCATCTTTCTTTTTAACGAAGAAAAACCCTGCAGCCACGGGTGAAGAAGAGGGTCTGATGTGTCCCTTAGCCAAGCTCTCAGAGATATAATCTTTCATGGCTTGTCTCTCTGGACCCGAAAGATTATATAACCTGGTCTTGGGTAATTTTGCGCCGGGAATAAGGTTAACCGGGCAATCATAAGGACAATGAGGTGGTAACTTCTGACAACCCTTTTCAGAAAAAACATCCTCAAAGTCCGAAATAAATGTAGGTAGGGTAGTTATGGAGGCGACTAAGCAATTGCTATTTAAGCAATTTTCTCTGCACTGCTCACTCCACTCCAATATCTCCCTGGCCTGCCAATCCACCACTGGATTGTGCGCTACCAACCAGGGAAGACCCAGCACTACCGGAGTGGGAAGCCCCTCCAGAACATAACCTGAAAGCATCTCGTTATGGTGGTCCCCTACCCGAAGGTGTAAATTATGAACCATGTGCGTGAGGTTTCTCTGAGACAGGGGAGCAGAATCAATAGCGAATATGGGAATGGGTCTCTGTAAAGTACAGAGAGACAAACCCAAAGTGCGGGCAAAATGGGCATCTATCAAATTTACCCCTGCTCCACTGTCTAGAAAGAAAGAAATAGTCTCCGTCTTATCACCAAAAATAATAACCGCTGGCAACACAAATTGCGATGTACGTATGGAGGAAACGTATACCCCCCGGCTGACATCCTCCACACAGCCTGGGGTTAGTAGTTTTTCCGACGGTCTTTTGTTTCTGAGGAAAGAAGGACAGACATTAATGAAATGACCCCTCTCCCCACAAAAAAAACAAACCCCACGCCTACGGCGAGCCTCAGGAGGACGGACCTGACGAGTAGTTCCTCCTAGCTGCATAGGCTCGTCTAAGTCCGTACAGACTAACTGCTGCTTGGGAGGGGTTACCAATTGCTCCGGTTTTTTCAACCTGACCCTAAGGCGTCTATCTATTCGGATAGAAAGGGACATAACCGCATCAAGGGAAAAGGGGGTCTCATATAATGCAAGCGCATCCTTAACCCTTTCGGATAACCCAGAGCAGAACTGACTCCTGAGAGCCGGGTCGTTCCATTGGGTATCCGTAGCCCACCTACGGAATTCAGAGCAATACTCCTCTACCGGCCGCTCTCCTTGTAAGAGTCTCCGTAATCTTGATTCAGCCAGGGCGACTCGGTCAGGGTCATCATATATGAGACCCAAGGCCCCAAAAAACTCATCCACTGACCGAAGAGCCTGGGAATCAGTAGGTAAAGAGAACGCCCAGGACTGCGGATCCCCCTGCAGCAGGGAAATAACAACCCCCACCCGCTGATCTTCATTACCAGAGGAGTAAGGGCGCAGTTTAAAATATAACTTACAGGCCTCACGGAATGTCAAAAACTTGTCCCTTCCCCCAGAAAATCTGTCAGGGAGAGGGACCTTGGGTTCCGCAACAACCTGGTTACCAGTAGCAACCGCTGGGCTTGCAGTCAGTTGTAATTGCTGCTGTTGCTGGAGGACCGACGCCTTCAATCCTACCACCTCCAAAGACAGGCCATGAAATTGTTTGGACAGAGCAGCAATTTGATCCATACTGGATTCTAAGTAGGTAAAAAAAAATATATATTTTTTTTTTTTTACCTACACAAAATAATGGCCAGAGATAATGTAATGACCGACGACACGCACAGGGAGGAAAACAGGGAAAGCCCTGCCCAAGGGAGAGGGAAAGGTGGTGACCCCTAACTCACCTTGCGGCTGGCACCTGACTGCCCTGACGTCCCTAGACGGGTTCCTCACCCGTGCGGCGATCGCGTGCCTAAACCCTGGCTTTCCCTAATATGAGCCCTGGATAGTGAACAGGCCGGTGGGATCGCTAGTCCACACCACGATCACTAAGAGGGAAACACCAGGGAGAGGACAGACAAAACATACAAACACATACACCCAGGTGGGCGACCACAATAAACCAAAAAGGTCCAACAGGGATCTGGAGGGTAGCGTACTAGACAAACTACCAGCGAACGCAGCAACACAGCTCCAGAAGGTCAGAATAGATGTCCAGGCAGGAAGCTCTATCTCTGGCAACCAGAGAAGTGTGAGAGAGAAATATAAGGAGGTCTGGGAGTGCTGGACAAGGAACAGCTGAGGAGAAGGAGCTACGGATCCCTGAGTGAGCCAAAAGGGTTTGCTAAGCAAACCCAGAAGGCTACCATAAGGAGAACAGCCCTATCTTAAATAGAGCGTGCAGCCAACCGCTGCGACTTCCTGACCCCGGGTATAACGGAGTCAGGCGTGGTCCTCGACACCCTCGTGACACTTTTATTGTGTAAAAAAAACTATTTGATACATATGCAAATTAACCTGAGATGAGTCCTGCCCCTGAGATGAGTCCAGCATGAAGGAGACCAGCACCGCCCCGCATCCTCAGAATCTCCTCCTTGCTCCCCGATGTCAGAAAACTAGAGCGCCGTAATCTCGTGATGCGCGAGCTAGCGCATGCACAGTTCGTTCCCTGAGGCTGATGCCAGCACAGGGAAGGAACACTATGCTGACACTGCGCATGCGCTAGCTCGCGCATCGCGAGATTACGGCGCTCTAGCTTTCTGATGTTGGGGAGCAAAGAGGAGATTCAGAGAATGCGGGCCGGTGCTGGGCTCCTTCACGCTGGACTCATCTCAGGGACAGGACCCATCTCAGGGTAATTTGCATATGTATCAAATTGTTTTTTTTTACACAATAAAAGCACACAGAGCTATGGGGATTGGGTATTGCGGATGTGCTAGCGGCCATCTAGCAACCAATGGCCTCAGCTCTATACCCAAAATCCAGGTGACAGGTTCTCTTTAGGCAAGAATTGTCATTCTGCCTGTTAAAGCCAAAGTATTAAGAGAACTCCTCAACTGACCATTGCCAGACCTGTATTAAGGAATTCCAGTTCAACCAACATCTGGATAATTACCTTTGATGTGTAAATGAACTGTACCAACTGTCCTGAGACGATTGATTCAGCAAATGTGCAACTGTTTTATTACAATTGACTTCTCATCCTTTCTACTACTCTCAACATTTACACCTTACAGTGCTGGCGTCACGAACAACACAGCCAAGCCACCAAAGTACCTTAAATACCCATTACCATCAAGGGCACTTTAACTTCCATCTGGCTGGTGTTCCCTGCAATGGAGAGTGCCCCAGAGGATTTAGTGCTGCCTTCCCCTTCACTGGACCACGGCCCAGGGAGGCCCTGCTAACTGTGAGTACAACTACTACCCCCATTCGGCACACCACCGTAACACTCACTGTCCCCCGTGGCCTGGTCGCTGCACATAGATCTATACTGATTGTTTCACATAGTAATCCCAGGGCTAATCTATCTCAGGGCATATGCATCTGTATCTGAGCACTATGGGTGTCTTATCACTCGATCACAGACTCCATGGCAGACATAGGGTTCTGTGTTCACTCCACATGCACCATCTCTCACAGCAGTCTCACACTCCCTTGAATCCTGTACTGTCTATCTCTCGCTCCTGGCTGTTTGCTCCTCACTGGGTCCCAAATCAGTCTCGCAGGAGCGCTATCCCGACTCGTGGGCGGGAGTGGATACCCGTCACTTCTGCAAGGACCAACTTCTGATTTGATTCCAGTGGACCCAGGGATCGGGGGCTGGAGGGAACACCTCGGACAGGCCAGTTGGTGTTATCTCGGTATTTAATTTGGGTCCACGTATTGGAATCACAACAAAAGCGTTCATGTGATTTACTCTCCTTTCACACACATAGACTAGTGTATCGACAGGGACAAACACAACAAACAACACAAGGACAAATAAACCTCGACAAGTTCTCAGAGATTCCCCGTTTCCCACCTGGACTGAAAAGAGAACTCTTTTCCTCTCGGGAGCTCCCTTCTTGCTTCAGTCAAGGCAGGTCTGATGGGGATTACGGATACAATATTCAATGCTTCAGTAATTCGGCAACCCAATGGCAGTCTGCCTTATGGCAGGCAAACTCTCTGCTACATTCTTTGAAAAGGTTGCATAAGATACAGCAATTATTCCCTTAGTCCATGGAAGGGTTCCTAGAAGGGGTATTACATACAGTCAAGGATCAATAAGTCCTAGTCCTAGTCCTGGACTACATGGGTTGAAGTAGCTTCACTCCCTGGGCAAGGCCCAGAGGACAGAGCCAAATCTGGCTCCTCTCCTCCTAACTCCTAATCTCCTGTATCTTCCTGTGTGCTGACCTATATAAATGGTGTGAAATTGACACCTAGTGTTGGATGTATGTAGTGCATCCACCAGCCTGAAATAGGAATTTAGCAGCATTGACAAAGGGAAATACAATAAATAATGCAAAATGATATAGGATGGCACAGACAATTTTGGAGTGTTCCCATCCACGTGGAGTGGGACACTACACCTGCAGGCTGCTTCCTGAAGATTCCTACTTATCTGTGTCCCGCTGCTCCTGACCTTCACGCTGCCGCCGCTGTGTCCATACTGCAATCCCCAGAGTGTTTACGCCCGGTGCTGCATTGGCATGGTCACATGCCCAGTTGCAGCCAATGACTTGCTTCAGCGGTAATGTGCTGCTTGTGACCATGTCACCACTGAAGCCAGTTATTGGCTGCAGCACAGTATGTGACCATGCCCATGGTAAACACTCTGGGGGCCGGAACATAGACACAGCAGAGGCAGCGTGGAGAACCAGAGCAGCAGAGAACAGGTAAGTAAGTGTTTATGTTTCAGGAGGCACTTACCTGTTTAGATTAAACGTAATTATTACTGGAAAACCCTTTTAATCTTTCTCAGCCTAATTCTAGCCACCCTAGGATATTTGAGATGGGTACCTGAGCAATAGGTTCTAGTTGTCTAGTCTCCTGCATAGATGCGATACTTGTTTTTTTTTTTTTACTGACTTCTTCCTGTCTTTGGATTTGTCTCTTTGCTGCCTGACCTCTGCCTGATCTCTGCACAGTCCATGACCTGCCTGTCCTAACCCAGGGATTGACTTTTGATTGCACAAACTCTGCATGCCCTGACCTCAGTCTGTCCCTGATTATGGTTTTCAATGACTTGTCAGGGTTTCACACCGGAGTCTTCTTAAGAATACCGCACAGAGACTACTCCAAAAGGTAGCGGCCCGTTGATTCCCCAGCAGCAGCATTCAGATCCCTATATAGGAGTTAAAGGGTGAAAACCCGGGGGGGAGGGGGGGGGATGTGACACGTAGATGGTGCCCCCTAGGAGTAGCCCCGAGGCAAATCTGTTCAATAGACACTGCAAATCCACAGCCACTTCATAACACATAACTGTATATAGATAAGATAGATAGATAGATAAATATTAGATCGATATGAGAGATATGCGATAGATAGATAGATAGATAGATAGATAGATAGATAGATAGATAGATAGATAGATAGATAGATAGATAGATAGATAGATAGGAGATAGATAGAAGATTATTTGAAGAACATGAAGACGTATGGATCTCTAGGACTTATGGCATGAATTTAAGCATTACAGAGAAAATTCCACTTGCAAAAATGACCGGTAACATAACCCAGTTTTCTTATTGAAGGAAATTTCGAAGACATGCCTCTTTCTTCCTCTAGCAAGTACATTTCACTTCAAGAATGTGACAAAAATTTTAATACAGAATGTGACTGAGCCGGTGGAGAATTTACTGTTTATACCCAGAAATGGTTTTAGGGCTTATCTCAAGTTAGTCCACATCTGCCCCCTAGTGGTGGTTTGTATAATAGTCTAATTATATAAAGGGGCATATGTATAGGCATGGCAAGGAGACAGTGGTGCTGTCACCGCATGGGAAATGTAGTATTACATGCCACCCATTCAAACAAAAAGACCTCCAAATAATATATCAACACGCCAAATCGAGATCACTTAGGCCCCTTTCACACGAGCGAGTATACCACGCGGATGCGATGCGGGAGGTGAACGCATTGCACCCGCACTGAATACCGACCCATTAATTTCTATGGGGCTGTGCACATGAGCGGTGATTTTCACGCATCACTTGTGCGTTGCGTGAAACACGCAGCATGCTCTATATTCTGCGTTTTTCATAGAAGTGAATGGGGTTGCGTGAAAATCGCAAGCATCCGCAAGCAAGTGCGGATGCGGTGCGATTTTCACGCACGGTTGCTAGGAGACGATCGGGATGGAGACCCGATCATTATTATTTTCCCTTATAACATGGTTATAAGGGAAAATAATAGCATTCTGAATACAGAATGCATAGTAAAACAGCGCTGGAGGGGTTAAAAATAATAATAATAATTAAACTTACCTTAAGCCACTTGATCGCGTAGCCCGGCATCTCCTTCTGTCTCCTTTGCTGAACAGGACCTGTGGTGAGCATTAATTACAGGTAAAGGACCTTTGGTGACGTCACTCCGGTCATCACATGATCCATCACATGATCTTTTACCATGGTGATGGATCATGTGATGACCGGAGTGACGTCACCAAAGGTCCTTTACCTGTAATTAAAGGGTTTCTATCACTTCGTATGACATAATTAGCTGTCAGACACTAGCGATCTGCTAGTGTCTGCTCTGGCCAACCATCCTACTATAATCACTTGTGGGGCAGCGGTTTTGCTAAAAAACTAACTTTTATAAATATGCTAATGAGCCTCTAGGTGCTATGTGGGCGTCATTAGCACCTAGAGGCTCCGTCTACCTTCATTCACAGCCGCCGCCCAGCGCGTCCCTCCAGCCCGCCCATGTCCTCCTCCGTGTGACGCAGCGGACGAGTTCTCGCGCATGCGCCGTGCGCGGCTGTATTCGGCGCATTTGAGATCTCAGCTCGGAGCGGTCAGACATTCAATGCGCATGCGCCGAATACAGCCGCGCACGGCGCATGCGCGAGAACTCGTCCGCTGCGTCACACGGAGGAGGACATGGGCGGGCTGGAGGGACGCGCTGGGCGGCCGCTGTGTATGAAGGTAGACGGAGCCTCTAGGTGCTAATGACGCCCACATAGCACCTAGAGGCTCATTAGCATATTTATAAAAGTTAGTTTTTTAGCAAAACCGCTGCCCCACAAGTGATTATAGTAGGATGGTTGGGCAGAGCAGACACTAGCAGATCGCTAGTGTCTGACAGCTAATTATGTCATACGAAGTGATAGAAACCCTTTAATGCTCACCACAGGTCCTGTTCAGCAAAGGAGACAGAAGGAGATGCCGGGCCGCGATCAAGTGGACTAAGGTGAGTTAAATTATTATTATTATTTTTTTAACCCCTCCAGCGCTAGTTTACTATGCATTCTGTATTCAGAATGCTATTATTTTCCCTTATAACTATGTTATAAGGGGAAATAATACAATCTACAGAACACCGATCCCAAGCCCGAACTTCTGTGAAGAAGTTCGGGTTTGGGTACCAAACATGCGCGATTTTTCTTACGCGAGTGCAAAACGCATTACAATGTTTTGCACTCGCGCTGAAAAATCGCGGGTGTTCCCGCAACGCACCCGCACATTTTCCCGCAACGCCCGTGTGAACCCAGCCTTAGGCTAAATTCACACGATCAGTGTACACGGTCATGAATTTGAAATTCTCAATGCACACGATGCAGATTTTTTTCCGCGTGGATTTTGACCTGCGGTGCGGATTTTAAAATCCGCAGCATGTCAATTTATTTTATTTTTCCTGACCGGACTTTCTCCATTCACTTAGTAAAATCTGCATGCAAATCCGCACCAATGGATGCAGACTGACCGCACGGATTTGCCTGCGAACACCTGACCGCACATGAATCCTGAATGTGTGCATGTACCCTTAGGGATCACTTAAGGACAGTTCTCTATTCTGATGCATAAAAGGGGTCCCAAGCGACTAACTTTTATAAATCCAAAAAAGATGTTTTGGTGTTTTTTTTCTTTTTTTTTTGTCACCCGTCCCCTTTCTGTCAATCAGTCATGAGAATGAAGGGGCTGGAGTTCTCACTCATGCCCAGCGCCTTAAATACCATTGTGGCTGAACCTGATACTGCAGCTCACTTCCATTTAAGATATTACTAGTACTAATGACTAATCTGATTTTCTACCATAATGAAGTTTTTGCTGTGCCAAATGTAGTCATATGCCACCCTCCAAAGTAACTGCCACATGTCTTTATAAGTGCCATCCATGGCCTCCCACATATAGAGCAGTCATCTTGCCCACCATGCAAAATGCCCACCACATACCCCTCATAAATGCCACGTCCCCATAATTGCCAACCATAGCTCCTCATACAAGGGACTGCCACATGCCTTGTCACATTCCCTGCCTCAGAAGGCAGCATTAGTGAGTGATGGAGCCACCTGCTGGCATCACTGAAGATGTCTCCTCTAAGGGTGGGTTCACACATTGGGGCACATTTATTAAGACCGGCGTTTTAGACGCCGGTCTTAATAAGCCCTATATCTGGCGGTGGTGCCGGCCTCTCCATAACTTCAGAGCATTCAACACCAGGTCCGGGCATGCACAGTACATTGCCAACTGCGGGCAGAGGCATACTGATATGCAGTGCGCATGCGCCAGTTACTGGTTACTTAACCGGCTCATGCACACTGCATATCAGTATGCCTCTGCCCGCAGTTGGCAATGTACTGGTCATCTCCAGGCCCGGCAGTGAAGCGCACAGGAGCTGGATTATAAATGGAGATGAGAATAACGCTGCAAGGATACAGGGCTGGCCAGACGATACGTAGGGGAGGAGTGAGGCGCAAGTAAGGCGGGGAGCACTGGGCATTTGCAGCACACTCACTGGTCCTGGGCACTTGCGATAGGTAATTTGCATATCTTTAAAACTTCGTTTTTGGCACTTTGGAGACTCTGAAAAACTAAACCCGGGTACCATCAGTGTTATGTATCTGCCACCCACAGAGCTATATTGTCAGTTTAAAACATGTTATGTAGGTGACAGACTCCCTTTAAGTAAGCCAGCATCTCATCTGCAGACAGCTGTTTCTGATTGCTCCTCATCAGTGCAAAGCAGAGAGTACTGGCTTAACTGGGTGACAGGCCTAAGTCAGTATTTGCGGGGTACTATCTCTCCCCAACAGTCACTTTAAAAAAAAGCCACCAAACAAGTATATAAAAACTTAAGCGGCATGGGAAAAATGCAAGCAGTTCCCCTGGCATTTGTTTTTAGTGGTACGAAAACACTGTCGCAAATTCAAGTTTGTGTTGTTTTTCTGCACTTTTGCCGTTTTAGTGGTGTTTTTTTATTTTTATTTCTGCACCTTTGGTTTTTGGGGCTTTTTTTGCAGTAAAAACACCTCCTCCAAATATTAGCGAAAGTCTATAAGAAATGTGAAACGCAGGATATGTTTTGGTGTTTTTGTTTTTTTAATTCGTGTGTTCTTTCTTGGTTCTTTCTCGGGCGCAGCATGTTTTTTGGGTCCTTTTTTCATCCCCTTCTCTACAGGGGTAAAAAAAAGCTTGAATAAAAAAAATGGCATGTACGCATTTGTTTTGCAAGAATTCCGTGAACATCGCATGCAGTATAGGAAAAAAAAAACATGCTCACTAAATGCCCCCAAAAAAACAAAAAACACAGCAAATATATATATGTGTAGGAGCTCTAAGGGTTTTTATACATGAGTTACTTTATTTGAGGTTCCATCATTTTTTCCCTCAATTGCTGCAAAACTGCTGTGTTTTTTGTGGCAAAAATGTGCAATAAGACAAACCAAAAAAAACAAAACAAAAACAGCCATACTTATTGCAGTTTGCCAAATCCCTGCTCTCTAAGTAGAACGTTTACAGCAATCCTTGTGATGTCACAGTGACAAACTCAGCTCTGCTGTATCTGTACAGTGAAACGGCAAACTGTCAGGACCCAGAAAAGAAACAAGTCACTAGCAACCAGAAAAAGGATACCGAATAGTAATAGTAAGCTCCTGAGGCTGAAACACGAGTCGGGGCCTGTGCCGATGATGTGACTCAGCATGCTGTCACTGGAAAGTGCAACTGTACTGTAATTGTGATAGTGACACAGAAACTAAGTGCGAGCCGCGTGTGTGCAGAAGTGCACTGTCATAGGCACATTCCTGACACGCTGTGACGCAGGCAGGGAGCAGCTCACCTATGTGATGCAAACCTTTCCCCTAGAATGGCTATATATAGTCATTTCCCATGGGCATCCGAGATATTTTTGGCCTCTTGGCACCGGATGCCCTATAATCTAGCTTCTGTGCTAAGCTTGAGTTTTGTCATGAACATAGTAACATAGTAACATAGTACATAAGGCCGAAAAAAGACATTTGTCCATCCAGTTCGGCCTGTTATCCTGAAGCACATGTTAACCTCTATACGGTTTATACAAAGGGCATATATGACATAATGCAAGTCATGCGGGCTGCTGGAGGACCTTCGGAGAAAGGGAGCATGTGTAGTGTACGAGAACTGTAATACCCGTCACTACCAAAGGTCACTTGGTGTGCTGTCGTCCCTCCTAATTATGGGGAAGTTGTTATGTCAGTTTTATAAAATGCCATGTAATGTAATGCATGTATTTCCCTGTCATTGAAACTTGCATGTACAGGCCTGCTAAGGGTGTCATTCTTACTTCTAGTCCATAGAGGGAGCTAGGGAGCCCTAGTTTATATAAGGCCAGTCAGGGAAGTGCAAGGCAGACAGAGTCTAGTATCTGTAATCTACAGTTGGAGTTTAGACAATGTCTGAGACAAGTCCAGGCCTGAAGCCTGCTGTTCAGGAGAAGATTCCCTCCTGAATACCCATATGCAGAAGCAGGAACATCTTAGCCTAAGGGCCTGAGGAACCATTCAGAAGCTAGGAGAGACTGAGGCAAAGATCAGAGGAGCCAGAGGTACTAAGAGAAACAGAGGAGGTACTTATTTAAGCCATAATCAAGGATATAAAGCCAGACTTAGGTTAATGGGCCTTGGTGAAGAATTGCTACATTCCAGGATCAGACAGAATTAGAGTGCAAGCTGCACTTCTCTTTTGGCGTCACGAACAGGATACGCACGCTTTCTAGTGCAAGAAGCGTGAACTTTGTGCCTTATACCGTTGCCCTGTGACCAAAGTGACAATTTTCCTGTTTTATTCAAGTGGACTTTGTGGACTGAAAAACTTACCCAAAGTGTACCAAAAACCTCTAAAAAGCGCTGTGCAGTGTTGCGCTACCCAGAGGAAGAAAATCGCCGCATTGGAGTGTGGTTTTGTGGACTTTTTAACATTCCTGCTTGCTGTCAGTGAACAGACAGCGTTTGTACCTAAAGATGGCCGCTGAGCCTGCTGAATTTACTGCTGCGTCACCTTCATCCCGAAAAGGCGGGAAAAATTGGCGCCTTTCTGAGGAAAAAGCGGGAAGAAGGTCAAAGGGCAGGCGCCACGGCTTATCTGGACATTTGCATGTCTGCCAGCATGGACACCGCCCTCCATATACTGGAATACCTGGGGGGCGGCTCCCCAATGAAATGGGAGGAGCTGGCTACTTTAATTGACGCGACCCTATCGCTCTCCTCAGAAGGATCGAGCATGTTGGATTGTGAACAGAGCGTTGCTGCAATGTCCGCACCTGAAAAAGCAAAGATGACTGACATCGGTGTAGAGCCAGAAGAGGCTCCACCGGCCTACTCTCCGGGACCGGAGCAACCCGCCTGCCGCACCAGGGAGAAAGAACCCGAGCCCTACTATGGCTCGTGGAGGGACTTTTTCCAGCCATCGTTCAAATGGTCTTCCCTGATGGCGGAGATTAGAGAGGCCGCTATCAAGCGGAATACCAAGACTAAGATCGTGTATGAGGAATTGACCAAGACCATACATGAAAAGCATACACACACCCAACCCCGCCTGGAAAGGAGAAAGGGAGTGGTGCTATCGTTTGACAAACCCCGTGGCTACGGGTTTATTCAAGACTATCTGACTGGCAGAGACCTCTATGTGAATCGAAGGTCTGTCAAGAGAGACTACCTCCCTTCGTACCAGCACAGCCTCCGCGAGGGAGAGGAAGTGGAGTACACCCCTGCCGAGGGCCTGCGCGGCCCTTATGCGACTGCTGTGACCCGTCCCAAGCGAGCACCTGAGGACTGGGAGGCAGAAGAAAGAGAAGACTACTCTGGCTGCGAGCGAGAACCGGAACGCTCTCCAGAGCCGGCCCATCACGCCTTTCAGGAGCGGAGCTCCTTCATTGGGCCAAACGTCTTCTGGCAGCCAACCGTGTTGGAAAAATGGGTGAGCCCTTACCCTTCCCCCGAGCTGCCTCGTCGGGAGAAGACGATATCTGAGCTGGAGCAGTTAAAAGGACTGAGTGCTACCTTTGAGAACATCCGGATGGGACGGAGACCAGATGCAAGTCCAGAACCTGAAGAGGCCGAGTCTGCGTCATCGGTGACTGTACCTGCGCCGGCGGCGCCAGCAGAGAACAGCGACTCCGACACAGAGAGCATCGGTGAGCAGATCGTCCGGCTGGAGGAGAAGTTGCGGGAGTTGCGTAAGACCTACACCGCCAGGATCCAGACACCGCCGAGGAAGGATGAGGTAAGGGTGCCTGTCACCACCCGTAGACCACCTTCTGTTGCCACCGCTCCGTCAGTGCCCCAGACCGGACCCGCGATTGCCGTAAACTGCTGCACCCAGAGCACCGGACCGCTTGCTGCGGCGGTGCCAAGCCCATCACACCCTGCAGTGATCATGCCAGGGCCGGCACGGTCCATCAGAGGGTTCACCCCTAGGCCTATGGGGCCAATACCTATTAGGGGCCCCTTTATCCTGCAGCTGCCCCCTGATACAGTCATGTGGGCCCATCCTCCTGTAGAGGACTACTACAGACGGTACTTGCCAGCGGAGTCAAGTGATTACAATATTTCACAGTGAATCAGCCTGCTAGGCCTTTGATTGATTTCATCAGAAGTGATGTTAACCCTTTCAGGACAGGAGTCCTATGTTGCTGGTCCTTTGTTGCGGCTGCCAGTTTGTCCACGGCTCAGTGGTAGGTGTTGACCACTGAAATCACAAAGTCAGCAAGGCCACGTTTGTTTCCAGGATCTCCTGCCTGCTTTTGTTACCCCACACCAAGTTGTGCCTGTTCCTTTGTTGCACCTTTTACCCTTCACCCCCTTTTCAGGTTGATCAGGGGTTTTACAGCACTTTTCCTGCTGTCATTTTATTGTGCAACCTGTTACTAAGGAACCGTGCCCGGAGACAGACTCAAAAGTACCTGAGCCTCTGAGATTCTTACTCTTTTAAAAGTATTGTGCCCAGGGATGGACTCCACCGCATGAGAGCCTCTGTGATTTAATAAGAAATAACCTGGGTACGGACTCATGTTTGTTATTTGAGCCTCCAAGAACTTTTATACCGTTTTCTACTGTTTTATCATGGACTTATTCATTGTCATGGACTATCCTGGTTCTAATGTTACGCTGTGCCAGGTCAGCGCCCCCGTTCCATTCACTATCCTGAGAGAAGAGAACGACGCCCCTTGTCACCACCCTTCACCTTTGCCAATTGGACCTGATGTAAATGTAAATGCAGATGAATTACATGTATGTATGCCTGCATGTCTCTATTTTCTATTTCAGGTAGAGATTCCAGTTGGGAGACCCATGATGGAGTACGAGGTCGTACTCAGCTTAAAGCAGTGGGGTATGTAGTGTACGAGAACTGTAATACCCGTCACTACCAAAGGTCACTTGGTGTGCTGTCGTCCCTCCTAATTATGGGGAAGTTGTTATGTCAGTTTTATAAAATGTCATGTAATGTAATGCATGTATTTCCCTGTCATTGAAACTTGCATGTACAGGCCTGCTAAGGGTGTCATTCTTACTTCTAGTCCATAGAGGGAGCTAGGGAGCCCTAGTTTATATAAGGCCAGTCAGGGAAGTGCAAGGCAGACGGAGTCTAGTATCTGTAATCTACAGTTGGAGTTTAGACAATGTCTGAGACAAGTCCAGGCCTGAAGCCTGCTGTTCAGGAGAAAATTCCCTCCTGAATACCCATATGCAGAAGCAGGAACATCTTAGCCTAAGGGCCTGAGGAACCATTCAGAAGCTAGGAGAGACTGAGGCAAAGATCAGAGGAGCCAGAGGTACTAAGAGAAACAGAGGAGGTACTTATTTAAGCCATAATCAAGGATATAAAGCCAGACTTAGGTTAATGGGCCTTGGTGAAGAATTGCTACATTCCAGGATCAGACAGAGTTAGAGTGCAAGCTCCTTTGCTGCAAGTCCTGTGTTCCACACTCTGTAATTACCCTGCTGTACTGAATTGCCTGCATCGACCGAATTGCAAAATCGACTGTATGCTGAGGAACTGCGTTTCCAATATTGTCTCTGCCTGCAAACTACTAAAGTTGAAGTTCTGTTTTAACACCACGTTTCCTCAAATTATTCCTGCATCCGCAAACGGCGTGCCACCGTTTACTTGGCACTGGCGTCACGAACTATTTCTACCTATACCTGCCCTTGCAGAGAGTCAGCTGTACCAGGTTAGTGTATATTGCACTACATCACCCAGAAACACCTACTGCACACAACTTGAGTACACTGCACATGTCCTTGGTTAGTCCCATCTTCAGGATTCCCCTACAGAGCAACAGCATTGTCAAGGGTTAGGAATTTGCCCCTATGTCATGAAAAGGGAAGAAAGAAGCACCCGTCCCTATTTAAATATAATGGGGGGGGGGGGGGTGCTTGACAGCCATACTGGATATAAACAATTAGGGTCCCTTCACACAACCGTGTTTTCGGTCCGATACGCATTTTTTGCGGATTGGTTGCGGTCACATTCACTTCAATGCCGTCTGCAATCATATTGTGCGGACATGGAAAGGCATTTCTAACATAGGACAGAATATGTGGGACCAGGACGCACATGGCCGGTATCTGTGTTTTTGCGAATCTGCAATTTGTGCAACGTAAAAAGGATACGGTCATGTGAATAGACCCTTATAATGGACACAGAGGAGAGTGGCACCATAGCAAGAGCAAAATCAGGGGACATTCTGCTTCTTGTCACTATGCCTATGCCTCGCAACATCTGAAACCCCATTCACAGGACATCTATACGGGAGCACCCTCAAAACATCAGTGAAACGCCCCAAAATACCACGCCCGCTTAAAGATAGTCTGTGAGGTCTAATTATGTATTTGTCTAGTGTAAATACATGGATAGATATAGTGTTCAGAATAAGCACCATATTTATGAAACACCTGTTCTAATTTTTCCATTTAATTAAGAAGAAATGTAAATTTGTCAGAAATCTGAAGCATTGCGCTTTGCGTTGCCTGGGAGTGATTGTCGCAGACTCGCATGCTTACTAGGTGGGGGGCCCATACTAAATTCTGCTATGAGCGCCCATGCGATCTGTATGTAAGCCGTGTACCGGGGTAGGCTCCCTAGGATACAGCAAAGTCAAGAACCAGGAAAACAACTCCACCACCAGCTTTTGCCAAAACAGAATTTTACTTAAACCTGGTAATGAACACAACCACAAATGCTGGAAACCTCCAATAGATTTACATACACCTAGACCAAAGGCTGAGACCCTTGTGCTGCACAGCGCGGAGCCCTCCGATGGATGCAGGAGGAAAGCGTGGTAATTTACCTATTGGAGGGCATGACTAAACCGCCACACCTTACCTGTTATTACCCTAAAAAAAAAAAAAAGAATAACTGTATGGGTGTGTGTTACGGGCTAGCCTGCGGTGCAGCACAACAGCTTACAATCTTACAAAGCTCTACAGAATTCCCCCTCCCATAACTGGTCCTGTAGCACGTGCCTGAGTATTCCTTCTGAGCAAAACGTCAGCCTGGCTTGAGTTTGTGGGAAGTTTATCAGCTCTCCAATGTGAAATGTCCCTTTAAGTTATGGAGTCCTTGCAATGAACAGTAGCAACACTTGTGGCCGGACACAAACAGAGACCTTAACTAAATAACTACAGGCCTGGTTTCAGTCTCTAGGCACCAACACTGTAATGAGGTGCGTGCACGATCTTACCGACCCAGGTCTGCTCTGCATCCGCTGGTGACTCTGAACCGAACAAAAGCCTCTCCAACAAGCATACGGTCCCGCAGTGTATGTAGATTTTCTCCTCTGCTCTCATCAGCGTTCCTGAAAGCAATCCTCGTTCCTCTGGACAGGATCAGGGTCTTGGACATAATCAGCTTCACTTAGCTGCAGCTCTGGTCACTGAGGGATGCTCTCACACCTGGATGCCGTTAGATCCTCTGCTCACACAGTTCCACAGTGTAACCCCACCTCTCATGAATATGGAAATATATGCAGTCTATTAGCTGTGTTTAGGAAACATGGGCATCTTGTGGCCAAACAGCAGAATATCAGTCCAGTTCATTTAATTTAATCTACACAAACTGTGTTCAGACAAGGAGAGCTGTTTCCCCATCTCACATGTGGTCCCCCTGCTGTTGAGTCTGTTGCCCCACCTATCAACGTATAGAAAACTAAAAGGACTTGTGGCCCTTAAGCATCTTTTCATTTCCATTATTTGATAAGGCTGAGGTCCCTATGGAGAGGTAGACCCAAAGGGGGTCATTTACTAAACAGAAATATGCCTATATTAGGTGCATTTTTGACACAGATTGCGGTGCAAAGGTCCTTTACATCATCATCTGTTACTTTTCCCCGCTCACGCCAGGTCTAAAAAAAGTGGGCGTAGCATGGGCGGGGATGAAACCTGTTTTAGGCATAGAAAATGGCCTAAATGTAAGACAGCTAGGAAGCATCGATGGATCCACCCAAATTATGTAGAGGCCGGCGCCTCTACATAACTCCAGTGGATCCACCGCCAGCTATAGGGGATATTAAGACCAGTGTCTAAAACGTCAGTCTTAAAATACCTGGGACAAGTCAATTTGCCCCAATTCCTTCACAAGCCCCTTAGCAGCCCCACTGCATGCTTCTATGGTATGTGTCATAAAATTGCTGAGATTTATTAATACAGGGGCATTATGGTGCAACACAGGGCAGCATGGTGGCTCAGTGGTTAGCCTTGTTAGTGCCTTGTAGCAGAAGCAGGATTAGTGGCCCACCCAGCCATAGTGCTAATGACATATTGAGATGGATATTCAATCAAACATACATGAAAATGCAGCAACTCATACAGTACAGACCAAAAGTTTGGACACACCTTCTCATTCAAAGAGTTTTCTTTATTTTCATGACTATGAAAATTGTAGATTCACACTGAAGGCATCAAAACTATGAATTAACACATGTGGAATTATATACATAACAAACAAGTGTGAAACAACTGAAAATATGTCATATTCTAGGTTCTTCAAAGTAGCCACCTTTTGCTTTGATTACTGCTTTGCATACTCTTGGCATTCTCTTGATGAGCTTCAAGAGGTAGTCCCCTGAAATGGTTTTCACTTCACAGATGTGCCCTGTCAGGTTTAATAAGTGGGATTTCTTGCCTTATAAATGGGGTTGGGACCATCAGTTGCGTTGAGGAGAAGTCAGGTGGATACACATAGAATTTGTATTATGGCAAGAAAAAAAGCAGCTAAGTAAAGAAAAACGAGTGGCCATCATTACTTTAAGAAATGAAGGTCAGTCAGTCAGCCGAAAAATTGGGAAAACGTTGAAAGTAAGGGCTATTTGACCATGAAGGAGAGTGATGGGGTGCTGCGCCAGATGACCTGGCCTCCACAGTCACCGGACCTGAACCCAATCGAGATGGTTTGGGGTGAGCTGGACCGCAGAGTGAAGGCAAAAGGGCCAACAAGTGCTAAGCATCTCTGGGAACTCCTTCAAGACTGTTGGAAGACCATTTCAGGGGACTACCTCTTGAAGCTCATCAAGAGAATGCCAAGAGTGTGCAAAGCAGTAATCAAAGCAAAAGATGGCTACTTTGAAGAACCTAGAATATTACATATTTTCAGTTGTTTCACACTTGTTTGTTTTGTATATAATTCCACATGTGTTAATTCATAGTTTTGATGCCTTCATAGTCATGAAAATAAAGAAAACTCTTTGAATGAGAAGGTGTGTCCAAACTTTTGGTCTGTACTGTACCTGTTACATCCAGTGACATCTCTGATGTAGACGTTCTCTTACCTCATCTTCTACACTGGAAGCAGACCACCAAGTTATTTCAGCCATGTCTTGTCTCTGACAGACATTCTACTTTCCTCAATTTTCCATCATCCACCCCCTAAAGTACTCTTAGCAGTTATAACGCCCCCTATAGCAACCCCTGTAGTTACACTGCCCCCTGCAGTGCCTCCAGTAGTTATGTGCTACCAGCAGTTATATGTTCCCCAGTAGTGCTTATCATCTCACTGCCGCCATCTACGATGCAGGTGTGAGGCCTATGTTGCCAGTTCGCGATGCGGGCAGTCAAGATAACGTAATTGCGCTGCTTGGTCCCGACGCAGGCAGATGCGATGACCTCATCACTCTTGTCTATGGCATCATAAACTTCAGGTCTAAAGGCTTGTTGCCTATGAAAGTGATTGGCGGAGACAGGAGCTATGGGTGCCCGTACCCTGCTGTAGTATTCAAAAGCGGCCGACCCAAACGTCCCTATTATATTTTGCTCCCTGGGTTCAATCCTAACAAAAGGCTACATGGAGTTGGTATGTTCTCCCATGTTTTGATGGGTTTCCTCCAGGTCCTCTACTTTCTGCAATCCATAAACATGCTGTTAATCTGGAATTGATGGTCCCTGACGAGTGATGACAGTCTCTGTACTGTGCTGTTAATATGTTGGTGCTACCTAATACAGTTCTTGGTTTCCGGCCTGAGCACAGGGGTGCACCACCAACGAGGCCAGGTGAGGCAACTGCCTCAGGCAGCACCAGGTAGGGGCAAGAGGGGGACAGCGGAAGGAGCATGGGCAATGAGCGCTTTCATTGTGGCAAAGGGGTTAGGTTAAAAAATTGCCATGGGGGGGGGGGACGCGGTTTCAGTGTTCACCTCAGGCAGCAGAAAGGCTAGGTGCACCTCTCCCTGAGTGTCATTGTTTTCAATGCAATTACGTCAAAAAGGGGAAGTATATTTTTACATGACATTTTTTCGTGTGAAAACCTGATTTACTGGAACCTCACAATAGTATACATTGTATAAATGGTCTGATAGGCTTCGCACGGGGCCCCTGGAATAGGGAAATTATTCATATCTACTAAAAAGTAGGCAGCAGAGCAAGAAAAGGCGAAACAATGCCACAATACCAGCCATGACGGTGTAGCGTTAGCAATCTATAAACAGACAAAGGGAAGAATAGGGAATTCCTGAGGAGTCATGCTTCACTCCAAAGATGGGGCATATTACAATGTCTACAAAAGGAAATGACTTTTGGATGCATTTCCTTTCAAGGGCTGTTAAGCAAAACTAAAATTAACTTTAGCATATGCTAAATAAACCGCTAAAGCTACAAATAGAAATTCTGTGCAAAATAAAAATGGGGATTTAAGCTGGGGCTACACAGTGGTGGAGATCAAAACTGGAGTTAGGGCCATCTTTAATGCGGGGCAAAGGGGGCAGCTGCCCCGGGCCCATTTGCTTCTGGGAGGCCCAAGGCAACTGCCTCTTGAGCACTGCTGGCCACTGGAGGACCTTTCATGGGTCCCTACTTTATTAACTAAGTACCGTACATGTAGGGCAGAGAAAAGCTGATGTCTCCTCCCCGGTGTGCCGATGCTGTTACTTGGCATACAGCGCAGGAGAATGTAACGGGGGCCACATCGGCGCAACGGAGCGGCGCCCAGAAATAATAGTAAGTGCAGGGACATCCCCCATGTATGCCCTACATGTCCTGCTACTTAGTTAATAAAGTATGGACCCATGAATGCGACAGCGGCACTTGTGTTCTCCCTCTTGCTCAGGGTCCAATCAAAGTTAAAGACGGCCCTGACTGGAGCAAAGGAAAACTGGCTTAGTTGCCCATAGCAACCAATCAGATTCCATATTTCATTTCTCAGAACTCCTTTGGGAAATGAAGGGTGGGATCTGATTGGTTGCTATGGGCAACTAAGCCAGTTTTCCTTTACACTAGTTTTGCTAAATCTCCCTCCACGACTTTGGCCACAACACACAATTGTACAGCCATAGATCGCAGTGTAGCTCAATCTGCATTGCAATTTATGAAAGTGAATGAGGTTGCATGGTGAGCCAACCACAGCACGACCGTCAGGTGAAATGTAAACCTATCGTTAAAACTATCCGGCAGGCTGTTCCGACAGAGGCATAGCCGGATACTTCCTTTTCCCACAGGAGCCCCTTGACTATAATGGGACCCTCCAAGGATCGTCTGGTTTCCGGCATAAGTGTCAGGATTTGGGCAGACAAAAACCGGTACTCATGCTGGAAACCTGGCGGTGCTCCGGCCCTCTCCTGCTATGCTAGATATGATGAACTCCGACAGGCTGTTCCTCTACATTGCAGTCTTTGGCTCTGTGACCGACGGATAGATAGATATAGATATTAGATAGATAGATGATAGATAGATATATCTGTGAGCACATGGCTTGCTGTGTGAGAGATGTAGCTGCAGATTACTGGTTGTTTCTGTTTCCTAACACTAAAGGTTTTGCAATAAAGGCTGAAATAAAACACAAGTAAGATCAGAAAATTGTATAATTCCCGCCTATTATACAGTAAGTGAGGGGGAGACGATTACAGGTAAAGTGGGGCCGGACTGGGGCAAGAGCTAAGGGGAGGCCAGCATGACGCTGGTTTGGGAAGCGAAGGGTGGGAATTGGAGGGTTAATTGGTCAGAGGTAGCCAGGGAGGAGGAGGTTACTAGGGTAACGGGGGAGTGGTAGGGAGTCTTTATAAAGGTGGAATCGTGGGGGAAAGAGGAGCCATTTTGGTTAGCTAGGCGAACTCATTTCAGCTCACTTGTCATGTCTGTGGAGGAGCTTCTGGCCCAGTTCAGGATGGTAGCGGAGGCATGGGGTCCAGGAGGGCTGAGGGAGCATGTCCAGAGTCTGCCCCAGGGGGCCATAAGTGGAGTGGCTGGCCCTGATGAGAGGGCCAGACAGCCGCAGCAGGCCCGCCCGCCGGCCTGCTTCAGCCCGGATATTACCCCCAGGGTCCGGCGCCACCTGAGGAGCCCCTCCGGGGACCCTCCACAGCAGGGAGCTGCGCAGCAGGGTGTAGAAGCACTCTCCCGCCGTGGGAGGACTCCTGCACAGCGGCGGGACCCAGAGCAGAGCGGGATTCCCCCCAGCTCTCTGCTGCACGTGCACCGGGAACCGGACCAGGGTCTGTGGACCTTCCCAGGCTACCCCCACCTGGGAGGTCCACTCAGCGAGGGAACAGAGGGCTTTTATCACCGGCTGTGCAGGACACGCCCTTCATGTGGCAGGAGCCATTTTGGAACCTAGACTGACTCCTTCCAGCAGAGAAGATTCGGTTATGATGGAGTACAGGGACTGCGTGGCGACAACATCCAGGAACATTGAGGACGAGGACCAGGAGCGGCAGGAAACAGGACCTGCGGCGGCGGGTTTCACAGCGCCTGTGCAGCCTGGTGAGATTTCATGGGGACCTCTGCTATCTCTTCTTAGCTGTCTGGGGGGCGTTGGGGGGGACACGTCCAGGGGAGCTGGAAAGGGTTCTAGGGCAATTCTTGGGGAGTCTGGCGGGGTGGTTGACGGGTATAGGGGCTGGTGGGGGGTCATAGCTGCCGGCTTGGGGAGCTGGTCTCGTGAGCGCGGTGCCTGTCGGGGGGCAAGGTCCTAGGTCAGGGGCAGTGGTGTCTGTGCAGACTCAGGCTGGGGGGGCTGAGGATAGGCCAAGGGTGGACGATGCGGCAAAGGGGCAAGTATATGTGTATTTTGAGGGGCTGTTAGGGGCACATTTGAAGAAGGAGGTCAGGGAGTGTATTTGGAAAGGGGAATATGTGGAGATTTAATTTGGACAGGGGAAAATAGATGAAGAAAAAAATGAGGAGGAGGAAAAGCAGCAGTATCGATTCATTCCGCGCAGTCTTTAAAATTGGATACAGACATTTGCAATTCTAGCGAGTGTATTTGGGGAAAAACAACGGAATGTTGTTCAGCGTTATTTTGTTATCTGGACGCAATAGGGGAGGCGTATCGAGTGTATGGCGGAAGAGGTTGGCTCTGTTATGACGAGCAATTCAGACAGAGAAAGGCAGTGCGGCCCAGCATTTGTTGGGATCACAAGGATATTGGGCTTTGGTTAAGGGTGACGGCGCCAGTGTGGTCAGGGAAGCCCTTTTGGGGGAGGCTGGAGGTTCGGGACAAGGTAGTTTTGTGGCGGCATCAACAAAAGGGTTGTGTTTCCTATTTAATGAAGGAAACTGCAAATTTGGGGCGAAGTGCAAATTTAAGCACGAGTGCACCACATGCAGAAGTTCCCATGGAGCTAATCGGTGCTTCAAAGGGGGAACACAAAAATTGTGGGACAACGCTGGAAAAGGGTCATACACTGGTGCGGGTGGAAAGGATGGGGTGGTTTCTAAATAGTTACCCAAACTGGGAGGCAGCGGCGTTGTTGGAAAAGGGTTTTAGGTGCGTTTTTTTCATTCCCTCAGTGCCGTCGTCGGGGGCCCTAGTGCATAAGAATTTGAGGTCGGCACTAGAGCATCCTGAGGTAGTTTCTAAAAAATTAGCTAAGGAAGTTACATTGGGGCGGATGGCAGGGCCGTTTCAGGAGCCGTCATTGGTTAATTTGAGAGTTTCTCCTCTAGGGGTGGTGCCCAAGAAAGTGCCGAATGAATTTCAGCTCATTCACCATCTGTCCTTCCCAAAAGAAGCGTCGGTCAATGATGGTATCGATCCTGAATTATGTTCAGTGGTTTATACGTCATTTGATGCGGCTGTGGCTTGGGTAAGGAAGTTGGGTCCGGGGACGTTGTTGGCAAAAACCGACATTAAAACGGCGCTTCGTTTGTTACCGGTTCATGCGGATAGTTTGCATTTGTTAGGTTGTTTTTAGAATGGGGATTATTTTGTGGACAGATGTTTAGCTATGGGGTGCTCGTTGTCTTGTGCCTATTTCGAGACTTTTAGTTCGTTCCTTGAATGGGTAGTGGTTAACATCTCGGGTTGTTAGTTAATTTTTCATTACTTGGATGATTTTTTATGCCTTGGGCCGGCGGGTTCAGGGGTTTGTTCTTTGTTCTTGCATACAGTACAGTCAGTTTTTCAAGAAATTGGGGTACCTTTGGCAGCAGAAAAGACGGTAGGGCCGGCAGCTAAGTTGTGTTTTTTGGGGATTGTGATCGACACGGTGAGAATGGAGTGTAGGTTGCTGAATGACAAGTTAGAGAATTTGCGGCAGGAAGTTAGTATGGCGAGGAGATTGGCAAAGATTAGATTGCAGGATTTACAGTCCCTGTTAGGTAAACTTAATTTTGCTTGCAGGATCAAGCCGATGGGGCGTATTTTTTGTAGGCGCTTGGCTTCCGCTACTGTGGGTGTAGCTGCACCGCATCATTTTCTTCGGCTGGGAAAAAACTAAGGGGGGATTTAGAAGTTTGGGTGAATTTTTTAGAGGACTACAATGGTAGAACGCTGGTTATGGGTGACGTTTGCAGCAATTTTGATTTCAAATTGTACTCGGATGCTGCCGGGGGGGGGGTGGGTTTTGGGGCAAACTGCCATGTTCAATGGTGTGCGGGTAGTTGGCCAGAGTCTTGGGTTGTCAGGGGTTGGGTGAGAAATTTGGCGCTTCTGGAGCTTTTTCTAATTGTCATGGCAATAGTGTTGTGGGAAGAGCGGTTTGCGAACAGGAAAGTTTGCTTCCACTGTGACAATCTAGGGGTAGTGCAGGCTATCAATAGTTTGACGGCATCTCCCCCATCCCCCCGGTGGTTAAGCTGTTGCAACACTTAGTGCTTAGATGTTTATCCATCAATGCTTGGATAGTGTGCCAGGAGTGTCTAATGGTGTTGCGGATGCCCTTTCTCGTTTACAGTGTGAGCGTTTTTGTCAACTGGCACCGGAAGCAGAGAAAAAGGGCCTGGTGTGTCAAGCTTGGCTGTGGGAAATCTTGGAGGAACGGTAATGGGGCTTCTGCAGGCGTCTTTGAGTCCGGGCACGTGGGCTGCGTATGTTTAGGCCTGGGAGACTTGGGAACGGTGGTGTTTGCAATTAGGCGTAGGGGAGGATAATGGGGAAATGGCTTTATTACTACTGTTAAGACATCTCAGGGCGGAGGGGTGGTCAGTATCGCAGTTAAATAAGTGCGTTGCGGGTTTGGCTTTCGGGTTTCGTTTACGTAGTATTACAGACTAAACAAATACTTTTTTGGGTGAAGCAAGTTTTAAAAGGTTGGCGACGGGGCAAGAGGATGGAAGATCTGTCGCAGTTTCCATTTTATGCCATTTTCAAGAGATGCTTGAAGGTCTTGGAGGTTAATGAGGAGGGTTATACGGGGGATTTAATTTTGGATTGGGGCAGCGACGGAAGCAGCGCGTTTAGGTTTGAGCAAGGATATGGTAAAAAGGATAGGTCAATGGGAATCAATACGATTTCGCTCATATGCGAGATTGGGTAGACTGTGAGCTTCAGTTATTGTAATGGTTTAATGTCTCTTGTTTTACTGTTCTTAGGTTTGCAGGTGCCGTTGGATTGGATCCTGGGACATCCGTACGTCTTCTGGGGGGCTATAAGAGTGGAAGTGAGACCGAACGGGCGCCAACTGGGTTTTGGGCAGGATGTGGCAGTGTTGCGGTGGCTGAGTACCAGAGGTATGTGATGGGGTGGGGTATTGCGAGAGATGCATCGCTTTGTACGGTTTGATCTCTCCCCAGACATTCTGGTGTTACACGTGGGGGGCAATGATCTAGGGGCTCGGCCATTTCGGGAGTTAATTTGGGACATCAAATTCTGTGGTTGTGGGCGTTATTCCCGAAGATGATTATGGTATGGTCGGACATAGTGCCGAGGCGGTCTTGGAGGGGTGCAAGGTCGGTCGATCAACTAAATAAAGCTCTGATCAAGGTAAATCGGGCAGTGGGTAGATTTGTGGCGAGGAACGGGGCAGTGACGGTGCGGCATTCAGAGTTGGAGACTGGTGTGGGCGAATTTTGGTGAGCAGATGGAGTGCACCTCAATGCGGTAGGAAAAGATTTGTGGTCCCTGAGGATTCAGGGAGGAATCGAGACATCCTTGAGAATGTGGAGGGATGCGCAAACTTAAGTGGGTCAAGTTGCGCGTTGTTGGTGGTGGGTGGAATATGGTGGTAGTTGAGAATAGGAGGGCCCCACAGGTGCGGCTGGACTCTCGTGGTTGAACTGGAGTGGAGGAATTAAGGCGTCCATCAGTTGGTGCCTCCGAGCTGGTGTTCATCGGCTGGGGCAAGATGGAGTTGCCAGTTTATTTGGGTGCAGTGGTGTTATTGGGGCTTCTAGGGCCTCCCTCGTCATTTACTCAGGTTTCTGCGGGTTAAGGTTAAGTTATTGATGTTGGATATTTATTTGTTATTTAATAAAAACGGCTGCTGTGGCCGATTCAATCCGAACCGTTGTCTGGCTGTTATTTAATGGGGAGGCTTTAGCAGGTGGGGATTGCTGAGACCTGAGCGGTCTAACCAATACCAGCATCATGTTACTCAGTGACAGTGGATGTATTCTGCCGCCACGTCACACTGCCTCCAGGGCACTGAGTTTATTACACCAGTGATTCCTGCAACCCTTTCTTTCTTCCCCCAGTAATTCACAGACTGGAAAATGAGACCCTCCCTTAAAATATAACCTTTATTAATAATACTTTCAAACAATGAACATCGTAGAGGAATATCCAATGATGTTTGATAAAATAGGTCCCTTAAAGCATAAGCTACGTCCGACGCCTGGAACCCCACCGATCAGCTGTTTGAGAAGGCAGCGGAGTTGGCAGTAGCACCGCTGCCTTCTCGCTGTTTACCTCAGGCCCAGAGACGTCACGACTAGTATCACTGGCCTGGCTGCGGCTAAGCCCCAGTGAACGGAGTTTAGCAGCGGCCAGGCCTGTGATACTAGTCATGACGTCACTGGTCCTGTGGAAAACAGGGAGAAGGCAGCGGCACCACTGCCAGCGCCACTGCCTTCTCAAACATTCATATGCTGATGATCTGTAAAAAAAAAAAAAAAAATATGCAGAACCCCTTAAAGTACTGAGTGGAGACAAATCTTTATGCAGCAAAAAAGCATCCGGAACACCAGACCTAACCTGTAACCAAACCATAACTGTCTCTCCTGGGCAAAATTCTGAGCTTTCCCACCTATGTGAAATAATAAACTGACCCCTACCCAGCTGGTCCGTCTTAGAACGTCTCACGAGAATCTTCACCCAAAGATACATCGGAAAACAGCACACCAGAACAAACAGCTCTACTGGACGCCACTAACTGCTGAATCGTAAGGGCAGCAAAAAAGGCTATCAAGAAAGCCGTTCTGAACAGAAGAAATTCAAAATCATTTCAGGAAACATTAGGAAGAACCCTTCAAATCCTATTTAATAAATCTAAAGAGATAGGGCGTCTATTATCTATACTACATTATGCAACGTCCCACATATGTGTGTAAAAGGGATATCTAATGTATTTGAATGTATGGTATTTCCTATTATCAGGCTGGCAATGTCATTACACCCATTCGCCCCTAGGTGGTGCTGGCACCACTCATTTATATAGCTTGGGGTGTGTCTAGCTCAGGGCATTCCAGTGATCTGCAGTGTAGTGTATTGTAGTGAGAGAGGAAAGCAAGTGTATGGAGGAGAGAAACAGGCCTTATCCACTATGTAGCTGCAATTTCTTTCCTCCGGGACCTGATCAATTCTGGAGAGGGCAAACTAAGAGTAGTTACAGCAGCTTAGCACTGGACAGTAAGTCTACATCTAAATATAAAGCAAGCCTAGTGAAGGTTAGAGCTGAGTCTGGCCGATGGACTTCACAAGCACAAGTGACCAAGAGCAACTTTCCAAGTTCCTGGACACAGCCGGATGGCCAAGGCACCAAGTTGCCCTTATTCACTAGAAGCCTTCCGGAATATAGTGAACCTGAATACTTCAGGAGAGCATCCTGCAAATAATGTCGCAGAGAGTTTGCCTGCCACGAGGGAGAAACGCCCCTATTGGATAGCTCAAGATAAGTAGAAAACAGTATATTTAGTACCTGAGTGCTATGGAAAGTGGACTTAAAGTAAATCGAATTATTCTTTGCCTGTAAAGCTAAAGTACTGGAGAACTCCCTAACTGCCAATTGCCTGAACCTGATAAAAGGAATACTACTGAACCTATTTCTGAGTCATCACTCATGCCATACAAATTAACTGTATCTGTACTGACTACCTGAAGACAATTGATTCACTAAATGTTCAACTGTTTGATTACAACCGACTCCTCATCATTTCTACTACTACACTCAACATTTGCACCTCACGGTGCTGGCGTCACGAACACAGGGGCCCAGCCACCAAAGCACCTTAAACACCTATACCATCAAGGGCACCTCAACTTCCATCTGGCTGGTGTTCCCTGCAATAGAGAGTGCCCCGGAGGATTTAGTGCTGTCTTCCCCATCACTGTACGCCGGCCCAGGGAGGCTCTGCTAACCATGAGTAAATTAACTACTACCCCAATCGGCCCACTGTAGCCTCATGTGTTGCCCCTGTGGCCTGGTCGTTACAATAAAGATTTGCAGCACCCTTTCATGACTTGCCTAACCATTTCACTACCAGAGTTTTTTTCTTCATTTTCATTTTTCTTCCCTATCTTCCTTGAGCTATAACTTTTTTTTATTTTTCGGTTCACATAGATGTATGAGAGCTGATATTTGCGGGACAAGTTGTACTTTCTAATGCCACCATAAATAATGGCATACAATGTAGTGGGAAGCAGTAAAAAAATTGCAAACGGGTTTTGTTCCCACAATGTTTTGTTTGCGGCAAAACTGACCCATGCCCTTCATTCCCTGGGTCAGTACTATTACAACGATACCCCATATGTACAGTTTTGTTTTTATGTCTAAATAGTGTAAATATAAATTTAAACTTTGAAAAAAACCTCACCATATTCTGACCCCCATAACTTTTTATAGTTATATCTACTGAGCTGTGTGCGGGACAATCTGTAGTTTTTATTGATACCATTTTGGTGTGTGTGTGTGACTTTTTGATGACATTTTATTACATTTTTTTGGGTAAGATAAGCAATGAAAAAATGGCAAATTGGCCATTTTGACCCTTTTTTCTGTTACGCTATTCACCGTATTGGAAAAATATTTTAATAGTACGGGCGTTTTTGGTGGGGGTGATACCCAGGATGTTTATATTTTTTGTTGTATAGGTATTTATTTTTTATTATACGGAGTTAAACTTTTATATTTTTTGTAATGATTTTTAAGCTTATATATGAGCTTATAAAATCAGTTTTTTAATTTTTGATTTTGAACATTCATGTATTTTTAAAATTTATTACTGTCTATTGCTCATTTCTTATGTTGGCCTGCCATCTAGTGGCCAAAATAAAAAGTCTCTTCAGTAAGACCCAGCACATTCAAAGCAACAACCGACATCCCCATTGGCCGCAGGGGATGTCGGTAGGATGCCCGGAAGTGCAAGCATCCGGGTTTTTGACACTTTAGATGCCGTGATCTAAGCCTTTAATTACCGCAATCGGCATTATTGCCGTTCACGGTAACTAGCCACAGGTCTCTGCTGTTTATACATCGCTCCAACGCTGTACATGTACGGTGCTGGTAGCAAAGGGGTTATCCAAAAAGATGCTTGAAAAAGGCTGCTGGCCCCAAATTTTTTTTTAAAATGATGCTCCTGCTAATAATTTGGATATATAAGAGAATGAAAGCTTCCTAGCCATTAAACTGGAAATAAACAACAAACCAAGATTACTATAGTAAAACACTTGTTTTCCCTATGTTATGCAAGTCCCGTGGCAAGTGTATAGGCAACTACTGGTCAACCTTTGTTTAACATTTAGGTTGTCAGGGTTATGGACCCAGGTGCGCCCCCTGTTTAGTTACTTAGAAGAGTCTAGTTTGAGGAAAGCTACAGGAAAGACATGTATGTGGAGAATTATTGCAGAAGCTAGGCCCAAGCACAAAAAACCCATGTATGCGAGCCTCCAGCTGACAGAAAAACTATTTTACTATCAGAGTACTCCTGAAGGGAAAGAGAACAGACATCTTGGAAGGTCCAGAACCCACAAGGCCGTGCATTGGATTCAGACAGCACGGTGTTGTGCTCGTTTATGGCTGTAAGACCTTACTGCTGTGGAGGAAATACTGCTAAAGCATCCCCCCTATACTTTGAAATGGATTGGCCACCTGTATCAAAGTTCTGCATCCTTCAGTCCAAGAACTGCAGAAGGATTTAACAAAACCCTTATTGCACTCATTGCATACCTTTGGTTCCGCGAAAATACTGTAAAGGGTTCCTACTAAGAGAGAGAGACAGAGTTAGGTAGTACTACAACTACCATAATTGCTTCTACACTGCTATTGAGAGAGAATTGCACTGTGATATACCTTTGAATTGTGCCTTTTGCTACTACTGCTCCTATCATCAACTTCAAAAACTTTAAAGTGATCAATCAATCAATAGGCCTGGTTATTGTCTTCACCAATCACCAGCCCCTGTACCCACACTCCTGCTTTGCACCCATCCAAATCTACCCATCAATCTACCCCAACTACCACCAGGCAGGATCTCCAATACCAGGGTGTGCCCTGAGGGAAGAAAGAGTGCTCCCTCCATTCATTGTGCCCCCAGGGAGCACCAGAGGTAGATTGCCACTATGAACTATGGCTACTACTACCATCCGCATATAAACTACCATTCCTCTCATCCTCACCTTCCCTGCGTGTGGGTCCACTGCACTTGGTGTAAGTGAGTTTTGAGGTGCAAGGCAGGGGTCCCGAATGGAGAGGCAAGAAATACAATTCGGCAGCAATGCAGGTGTTGGCGCATACAATAATGAGGCCAAGTTTAGGGGTAACAGGTGGACCATTTTACTAGAAACTTCAGCAGTTGACAAATACACGTGTGGGCAGAGATACGTAGTAGTGCATAGGAAGCTTTCCCAAAGGCTGTGTAAAAGGGGGTTCAAACAGCATAAAGTTCCCCTCACAGATAACTTGTGCAATCTTTCAGTTCGCCAAGGGGAGCAATTTCTGCCTCTTACTCTCTCTAAATCAGTATTTTCCACAATACCCAGCTGCAGGTGACAGTCTTTCAAATAGATGGCCAGTCTGTCTCTTTAAAAGGGTTATCCAATATCAATAACTGCCCCCCCCCCTCCCATGTGCCGGGCCCCTCACAGGGAATATACTTACCTGGGTCCCCGCTCCCTGCGCCGCTCCTGGTCTGCAACTGCTGCTTTTCCCCGTGCACGGATGAAAACATCCGGTGACGGGGGGGGGAGCAGTCAATGGCCGGCGGGGACGGAGACGAGCCTCCCTAGCTTTGCATTTCGCATGTGATGTTAGGAAGGCTCGTCCCCGTCTGCCATTGGCTGCTCCCCCCCGTCACCAGATGTTTTCATCTGTGCACGGGGAGAAGCAGCAGCGGCAGTGCGGGGACCAGGAGCGGTGACCCAGGTAAATGTATTCCCTTTGAGGAGCCCTGCACATAGGGGGGTAGTTATTGATATTGAATAACTCCTTTAAAATAGAAGGGGACCTGAGGCTTATCGTCCCAACCACAATGCAGTAAAGTCCAAAACAGGTATACATGTGTTACCTTTACTGACTTGTATTTTCCAGTGCTTCCCTTGTAAACTAAAGTTTCTGTTTTATCTGCAGTTCTTTCCCTCAGAGGCTGGTACACGTACTATAGCTTTGCTGGCTGCTCTTGTCTCACAGGGCAAAAGTGTCCCTTTTGCTTCTAGCTGCTCGTACATGCACATCCTACACACCACTGAACTGCTACCCCCCATTGAGGAAGTAGATGAAGGAGCCACCACCTAAATACTATTACTAATGCAAGCTTGTTAACTCTCTCTCTCTCTCTCTCTCTCTCTCCAGACACAGCCTTTAGAAGGAAATACATGAATATACTACATTAACCCCTTATGCAGTGGGCTGCCGACACACTGCATTAGGGCCACACAGAATGGTATGGTGGGTCACATGGGGCTTTGCAGGAAACAGTAGTGCACCCTTGCCTTAAACAGATTGCAATATTTACATATTGATTTATTGAATATAAATTTAAAGGGTTTTGTGGGGTGTTTAAAATGATATGCAAATGGTTTACTCACTAATGTACTGTCTATAGCTGACATTCCTCTGTATACCAGTGACACATGCAATCATATGACAGTTGTTTTTCTCCTGCCCCATACACTGAGCACATGATTATCTCCCCTGATGTATGGGAAATGACACATAACATGCCTTTCATATGCACTGATCTATAGCCCTTCTCCATCCTCCCTCCCTATCGCTGAAGGGATTGTGTTTCACATGCTGGACAGCAAAAGAATAATAAAACAGACTGGGAGTAATTACAGTGCTACAAACTGTAACAGACAACTGTAAATAAAGGAAATGTCCATGAGGGGAAGAGAGAAATCATGGGAACTGTAGTTATTCTCTTTGGTAAACTTGCACACAGAAATTCCTGGCAGCATCAAAACAAAGGTATTTGGCACCATGCTGGGCAAGACAATGGAAATATCTATGGTGGCATCAATTGGCTAGCATTCAGAAACATATAGGTGTAGTATACGGGAGTTGTAATACCCGTTACTACCAAAGGTCACTTGGTGTGCTGTCGTCCCTCCTTAATATTGGGAAGTTGTTGTATGCCAGTTTTATAAAATGTAATGTAATGTGTGTATTTCCCTGTCACTGAAACTTGCACTTACAGGCCTGCTAGGGGTGTCATTCCTACTTCTAGTCCATAGAGGGAGCTAGGGAGCCCTAGTTTATATAAAGCCCAGTCAGGGAAGTGCAGGGGAGACGGAGTCTAGTGTCAGTAAGCTACAGTTGGAGATTAGACAATGTCTGAGACAAGTCCAGGCCTGAAGCCTGCTGTTCAGGAGAAGATTCCCTCCTGAATACCCATATGCAGAAGCAGGAACATCTTAGCCTAAGGGCCTGAGGAACCATTCAGAAGCTAGGAGAGACTGAGGCAAAGATCAGAGGAGCCAGAGGTACTCAGAGAAACAGAGGAGGTATTTATCTAAGCCATAATCAAGGATATAAAGCCAGAACTAGGTTAATGGGAATTGGTGAAGAATTGCTACATTCCAGGATCAGACAGAGTTAGAGTGCAAGCTCCTTTGCTGCAAGTCCTGTGTTCAACACTCTGTAATTACCCTGCTGTACTGAATTGCCTGCATCGACCGAATTGCAAAATCGACTGTATGCTGAGGAACTGCGTTTCCAATATTGTCTCTGCCTGCAAACTACTAAAGTTCAAGTTCTGTTTTAATTCCACGTTTCCTCAATTTATTTCTGCTTTCCGCAAACGGCGTGCCACCGTTTACTTGGCACTGGCGTCACGAACTATTTCTAATTCTATACCTGCCCTTGCAGAGAGTCAGCTGTACCAGGTTAGTGTATATTGCACTACTACACCCAGAAACACCTACTACGCACAACTTGAGTACACTGCACCTCTCTTTTGGCGTCACGAACAGGATACGCACGCTTTCTAGTGCAAGAAGCGTGAACTTTGTGCCTTATACCGTTGCCCTGTGACCAAAGTGACCTTTTCCTGTTTTATTCAAGTGGACTTTGTGGATTAAAAATCATACCCAAAGTGTACCAAAAACCTCTAAAAAGCGCTGTGCAGTGTTGCGCTACCCAGAGGAAGAAAATCGCCGCATTGGAGTGTGGTTTTGCGGACTTTAAACATTCCTGCTTGCCGTCAGTGAATAGACAGCGTTTGTACCTAAAGATGGCCGCTGGGCTTGCTGAATTTACTGCTGCGTCACCTTCATCCCGAAAAGGCGGGAAAAATTGGCGCCTTTCTGAGGAAAAAGCGGGAAGAAGGTCAAGGGCAGGCGCCACGGCTTATCTGGACATTTGCATGTCTGCCAGCATGGACACCGCCTTCCATATACTGGAATACCTGGGGGGCGGTTCCCCAGTGCAGTGGGAGGAGCTGGCTACTCTAATTGACGCGACCCTATCGCTCTCCTCAGAAGGATCGAGCATGTTGGATTGTGAGCAGAGTGTTGCTGCAGCGTCCGTACCAAGGATTGAAAAGATGACTGACACCGGTGTAGAGCCAGAGGAGGCTCCACCGGCCTACGCTCCGGGACCGGAGCAACCCGCCTGCCGCACCAGGGAGAAAGAACCCGAGCCCTACTATGGCTCATGGAGGGACTTTTTTCAGCCATCGTTCAAATGGTCTTCCCTGATGGCGGAGATTCGAGAGGCCGCTATCAAGCGAAATACCAAGACTAAGATCGTGTATGAGGAATTGACCAAGACCATTCACGAGAAGCATACACACACCCAACCCCGCCTGGAAAGGAGAAAGGGAGTGGTGCTGTCGTTTGACAAACCCCGTGGCTACGGGTTTATTCAGGACTATCTTACTGGCAGAGACCTCTATGTGAATCGAAGGTCTGTCAAAAGAGACTACCTCCCTTCGTACCAGCACAGCCTCCGCGAGGGAGAGGAAGTGGAGTACACCCCTGCCGAGGGCCTGCGAGGCCCCTATGCGACTGCTGTGACCCGTCCGAAGCGAGGACCTGAGGATTGGGAGGCAGAAGAAGGTGAAGACTACTCTGGCTGCGAGCGAGAACCGGAACGCTCTCCAGAGCCGGCCCATCATGCCTTTCAGGAGCGGAGCTCCTTCATCGGGCCGAACGTCTTCTGGCAGCCAACCGTGTTGGAGAAATGGGTGAGCCCCTATCCTTCCCCCGAGCTGCCTCGTCGGGAGAAGACAATATCTGAGCTGGAACAGTTAAAAGGACTTAGTGCTACCTTTGAGAACATCCGGATGGGACGGAGACCAGATGCAAGTCCAGAACCTGAAGAGGCCGAGTCTGCGTCATCGGTGACTGTACCTGCGCCGGCGGCGCCAGCGGAGAACAGCGACTCCGACACAGAGAGTATCGGTGAGCAGATCGTCCGGCTGGAGGAGAAGTTGCGGGAGTTGCGTAAGACCTACACCGCCAGGATCCAGACACCGCCGAGGAAGGATGAGGTAAGGGTGCCTGTCACCACCCGCCGACCGCCTTCTGTTGTCACCGCTCCGTCAGTGCCCCAGACCGGACCCGCGATTGCCGTGAATTGCTGCACCCAGAGCACCGGACCGCTTGCTGCGGCGGCGCCAAGCATGTCACACCCTGCAGTGATTATGCCAGGGCCGGTACGGTCCATCAGAGGGTTCACCCCTAGGCCTATGGGGCCAATACCTATTAGGGGCCCCTTTACCCTGCAGCTGCCCCCTGATACTGTTATGTGGGCACATCCTCCTGTAGAGGACTACTACAGACGATACCTGCCAGCAGAGCCAAGCAGCTACAATATGCCACTGTGATCAGTCTGCTAGGCCTTTGATTTATTTCTTCAGAAGGTGATGTTAACCCTTCCAGGACAGGAGTCCTATGTTGCTGGTCCTTTGTTGCAGCTGCCAGTTTGTCCACGGCTCAGTGGTAGGTGTTGACCACTGAAATCACAAAGTCAGCAAGGCCACGTTTGTTTCCAGGACCTCCTGCCTGCTTTTGCTACCCACGCCAAGTTGTGCCTGTTCCTTTGTTGCACCTTTTACCCTTCACCCCCTTTTCAGGTTGATCAGGGGTGTTACAGCACTTGTCTTTGCTGTCCATTTTATTGTGCAACCAGTTACCAAGGAACCGTGCCCGGAGACAGACTCAAAAGTACCTGAGCCTCTGAGATTCTTATTCTTTTAAAAGTATTGTGCCCAGAGATGGACTCCACTGCATGAGAGCCTCTGTGATTTAATAAGAAATAACCTGGGTACGGACTCATGTTTGTTATTTGAGCCTCCAAGAACTTTTATACCGTTTTCTACTGTTTTATCATGGACTTATTCATTGTCATGGACTATCCTGGTTATAATGTTACGCTGTGCCAGGTCAGCGCCCCCGTTCCATTCACTATCCTGAGAGAAGAGAACGACGCCCCTTGTCACTACCCTTCACCTTTGCCAATTGGACCTGATGTAAATGTAAATGCAGATGAATTACATGTATGTATGCCTGCATGTCTCTATTTTCTATTTCAGGAAGAGATTCCAGTTGGGCGACCCATGATGGAGTACGAGGTCGTACTCAGCTTAAAGCAGTGGGGTATGTAGTGTACGGGAGTTGTAATACCCGTTACTACCAAAGGTCACTTGGTGTGCTGTCGTCCCTCCTTAATATTGGGAAGTTGTTGTATGCCAGTTTTATAAAATGTAATGTAATGTGTGTATTTCCCTGTCACTGAAACTTGCACTTACAGGCCTGCTAGGGGTGTCATTCCTACTTCTAGTCCATAGAGGGAGCTAGGGAGCCCTAGTTTATATAAAGCCCAGTCAGGGAAGTGCAGGGGAGACGGAGTCTAGTGTCAGTAAGCTACAGTTGGAGATTAGACAATGTCTGAGACAAGTCCAGGCCTGAAGCCTGCTGTTCAGGAGAAGATTCCCTCCTGAATACCCATATGCAGAAGCAGGAACATCTTAGCCTAAGGGCCTGAGGAACCATTCAGAAGCTAGGAGAGACTGAGGCAAAGATCAGAGGAGCCAGAGGTACTCAGAGAAACAGAGGAGGTATTTATCTAAGCCATAATCAAGGATATAAAGCCAGAACTAGGTTAATGGGCCTTGGTGAAGAATTGCTACATTCCAGGATCAGACAGAGTTAGAGTGCAAGCTCCTTTGCTGCAAGTCCTGTGTTCAACACTCTGTAATTACCCTGCTGTACTGAATTGCCTGCATCGACCGAATTGCAAAATCGACTGTATGCTGAGGAACTGCGTTTCCAATATTGTCTCTGCCTGCAAACTACTAAAGTTCAAGTTCTGTTTTAATTCCACGTTTCCTCAATTTATTTCTGCTTTCCGCAAACGGCGTGCCACCGTTTACTTGGCACTGGCGTCACGAACTATTTCTAATTCTATACCTGCCCTTGCAGAGAGTCAGCTGTACCAGGTTAGTGTATATTGCACTACTACACCCAGAAACACCTACTACGCACAACTTGAGTACACTGCATAGGCACTTTTGTGTATTTTTATGAACCCAGAAAACACCTTAATATTGCACCTTAAAGAGTTTGTCCCATCTGGACATGTATGTCCTATCCACAGGGTAGGTCATAAATGTCAGACAGCTTGGATCCCAGAGGTGGGACCCACAACTATCATGAGAACGGGGCCCCCGGGGCCAATCTCAAAACAGGTGCAAATCCCAGAGGTGAGACATGCACCTGTCGGACTTGGCATATCCTGTGTATGTTTTTTATTTATAATTTTTTGTTTTGGATGGATGTAGAAAGGCAGCAATTCCAACATTGTTTTTTTTTTATCACTGTTTATCGTGCAATAAAAATAACAGGTTAACCTTATTCTACAGGTTGTTACAATTGGTGTGGGCAGCCGCCTAGGGCGCAATTTAGCATGGGGCACTAAAGGGGCATCTACTGAGGCTATTTTATATGGGGGCTCTGTATAGGGGCATTTTATACTGGGACACATTATGGTGGGTACTATGGGGAAGGTGGGAGAGGAGTACTATGGGGTCATCTACGGGGGGCACTGAGAAGGGGTATTTTATACTTACAAATTATGGGGGGACACTGAGGGCATCTACTGGGGCACTATATATGGGGCATTTTATACTGGTACATTATGGGGGGCACTAGGAGGGAGGGGGCATTTACTGGGGGCACTATATAGGGGTATTTTATACTGGCACATTATGGGGGCACTATGGGGACATTAGCTCAACTGGGGGCATTACAAGGGGGTATGTTTTGCACATTATAAGGAGAATTACTTCTACTGGGGGGCATTATGGTGGGTTTTATTACTCCCCCATGGTATGACCCCCTAGTAGCAGCACCAGCCTCTCCCTGCTCTGCTATCCCTCTGCCCCTTCTCCAAATCCTTATTATGAAATCTTTCTCATTAGGATAAAACACAACATCAGCTCCACCGAGCCCCCGGCCAAAGTGGTGTCCGAGATCCCCAAGGGCCAAGCCAAGTAATTGTAAGTTTTCATATGAAATATGTTTGTTATACACATATAGCCTACACTGTGCCACACAATATACAGTTTTTTCTGTAAAAGTCATCAAGTGTCATGGGGGAAGGGGCCTTATTGTTTTTCACCCCAGGCTTGTTTCTTTTGCTATGGCTCAAGTTATGGTAGTTATTCTCCACCATTCTTAATAGGGGGCTTTATTGCAACATATAACTCTCTTTTAATTTAAATGCTGAGAAACGGGTGGAACATATGTGATGTCATGATATGGGCAGATCATCTGATAAGGGGGGGCGGCAATTTTTATCCTAGGGCGACAAAAATCCTTGCACCGGCCCTGAGTGTGTGGGGGGGGGGAAAGAGTTTCATTTTTATGGTGCTCACTGTGCAGAAAATGACTTGAGCTTCATTCTGTGATGTCAAATATGTATACTTTTAGTTATGTTTTACTAATTAGGCTTGTCTTGTAGTGCTTATTTTTCTGTATATTTTAAATAGGAAAAGAACAGGAGGCTACATTTTTTAAATATATATTTTTTTATCTTTTATTGTTATTAAAGGTTTCTTTTTTTATGTTACTCGAGAACTTCAACATGAGATTGTTTGATCACTTATACAATACACTGCAATATTGTATTGTATTATTGCACCTGCAGCATCATCATATTAGGCCCCGACTCTGGCAGGGTATAATAGGAGTACTAAGATGAAGGGCATGGGCTCCATCACTAGGCTCTTGACTGCTACACAGTGATTGTGTAACAGAGGACAGATAAAGTCCCCTCCCCTGTCAGTGTTACAGTGACAAGAAAACTATTAGGCCATGGTCTAAGAGGTAGACATGTATGACAGACCACAGGTCCTTTGCTAGTCCCCCAGCTGCCATATCAGAGCATTGGCATCGGCAAAGTATCAGGTACTAATGGAAAGACAGATGGAGCCCATTCCTCTATCTAAACATTTAGATGCCGTGGGTCACTAATGAGTTTACATTACATCATTGACCTTCGACAAGTTCCCTGTTGTCCAAGGGTGATAGCAACATCCTGGACATCAGGATTGTACAGTGCATATGCAGCGACCCAGGAATGGGAGTGGTAGTAATGGCTCTGAGAGTGGTGGTAGTACTCACAGATTACAGTGACAATCTCCACTCTGGGACTCCCTAGGGTGGTACAGTGTCCTTGATGTTGGATGTTTGGCTGGGTGCATGATAGAACCAGTGGATATTGGAGACAATAATCAGGTCCATTGGTTGTAAAAAATAAAGTCTCTCTTTAGTAGGTTGATGATAGAGATTGTAGTACAAATAGCAGCAAGGTATAGTTCCAAAGGATATCACAGTGCAATATTCCCTCAATAGCAGCATATGGACAGCAACAATGATGGTGGTTCTAGTACTCCCTCTCTCTAAAGACACTTTGCAGTCTGTCAGGAGAACACAGGCATGCAATAAGGTGTTCCCAGACTGAGGGGTGCAGAACTGAGACACGGGTGGCCAATCCATCTCAAAGTATGGAGGATGCTTTAGCTAAAGTCCCTTCCACAGCAACAAAGCCTTTCTGCCATAAACGAGCACAATACCTTGCTGTCTGAGTCCAATGCACAGCTCTGTGAGTTCTAGACCTTCTAATCTCCTTCTCTCTGGAGTGCTCTCGTACTATGGAAGCTTTCTGGACAGTTGTAGGCTCAGAGACTAGGACTCTCTAGACTTGAGCCTAGTTGTGTAGGAGGTCTCTCACACTCGTCTTTCCCCCAAGCTGCTTCAGACTAGACTCTCCCTCTAACTACCCAGGGGGCAGATCTGATCCATGACCCTGACAACCTAACACAGTTTGCTAAGTTGTTAACCATATGCTGTCTATACTGTGAAGTGCTTGTGTGTGGTTCCGGTCCGGTCGCTCACACGCTTACTTGCGGTCAATCGGCGGTCCAATCCCTGCGCTTTCAGCCTATCGACTGTACGGACTCAAGTTAGGGCTCTTTCACACTTGCGTTGTTCTGTTCCGGCATAGAGTTCCGTCGTCGGGGCTCTATGCCGGAAGAATCCTGATCAGGATTATCCCCATGCATTCTGAATGGAGAGAAATCCGTTCAGGATGCATCAGGATGTCTTCAGTTCCGGAACGGAACGTTTTTTGGCCGGAGAAAATACTGCAGCATGCTGCGCTTTTTGCTCCGGCCAAAAATCCGGAACACTTGCCGCAAGGCCGGATCCGGAATTAATGCCCATTGGAAGGCATTGATCCGGATCCGGCCTTAAGCTAAACGTCATTTCGGCGCATTGCCGGAGCCGACATTTAGCTTTTTCTGAATGGTTACCATGGCTGCCGGGACGCTAAAGTCCTGGCAGCCATGGTAAAGTGTAGCGGGGAGCGGGGGAGAAGTGTACTTACCGTCCGTGCGGCTCCCCGGGCGCTCCAGAGTGACGTCAGGGCGCCCCAAGCGCATGGATCACGTGATCGTATGGATCATGTCATCCATGCGCATGGGGCGCTCTGACGTCATTCTGGAGCGCCCCGGGAGCCGCACGGACTGTAAGTATACCGCTCCCCCGCTCCCCGCTACTACTATGGCAACCAGGACTTTAATAGCGTCCTGGGTGCCATAGTAACACTGAAAGCATTTGGAAGACGGTTCCGTCTTCAAATGCTTTCAGTACACTTGCGTTTTTCCGGATCCGGCGGGCACCTCCGGCAACGGAAGTGCATGCCGGATCCCAACAACGCAAGTGTGAAAGAGGCCTTAGACTGTCGGTGTGCTGAAGGTGGCTGGGAGGCCTGTTTGCGGATTGACCACTAGGGGCGCTGTGACGGTTTCGTGACGTATTGTGGCCGCTGCGGTTGCAGTTCGTCACACATATACATATTAAATCACAACACTTAACTCAAGAAACATGGTATTAACTTTGGTAATAGTAGTAATTGTTAACCCTTTGCTCTAGTCCTTCTAGGGCACTACACATTGCACAGCAATCCTCTTCTGAAGCATCACCATGACAATTTAAAACATTGGTAGAAGACTCTCTCCCCAATGACTGCTGTAAAGAGCTATATGGCAGTCATATTACAAGGCCATATGCAGGTATGATAAATATCTAGGCGCTCTTAACAAGAATTACATCACCGCTTCTTTATTAATCGTGCCCAGACAAATTATTGGATTAATGACAGCAATTTCTTCAGGAGAACACTCTGCAGGTGATTCGAGTGCAAACCTTTCCCAAGCTAGGTGCTCCTACTCCTTCCTTGTCACCAGGGTCCTAGTGCCTGGTATCTTTTTCAGGCCACGTGGCAAATTTTTTTTTTTTTTTACTTGAGGCAAATTTGTGCAAGTTTTTGGTAATTCTGGGGCTGCATGCTTTCAACAGTTTTTATTTTATTTTATTTTTTAGATGGGACGCTCCAACAATGAGCTGGTTATAGGGAGTCTTGTGCTGGCATCTCCAGCGATCAGCTGTAATCTCTGAAGCAGCAAGTGCTCAATTGCCCTACAGCACCCCCACAGGGAAAATTAAACATTACACAGTGACCTTTAAATTGTCACTGTGGTAGAAGAACACGATGAGTCCTCCAGAAGAGAGACCCTCCCTCCTTGCAGGCACTCTTTACTGTGATTGATAGATGACTGTACTGAACGGAGAGCCACCTGACCCCCTCTATTCTCACAAATGACCATCAACGGGTATTTGAAAGTAGATTAGAAAAACATGGCTGCATTCTTCCAAAAACAGTCCCACACCTATGTTTTGTATTGCAGCTCAGCTCCAGGGCTGTGCTGCAATACCACACCCAACCTGTCAACAGGTGTGGTGCTGTTTTTGGAAGAAAGCAGCCATGTTTTTGAAATCCTAAATAACCCTTTAAATAGAATTTAAATCTCATTTTTATTCACATATCTGGAGGACTTTCTTCCCTTTTGGTGGGTGGGCAGCAGCTCATCAAGTGCCTGCATCTCCCAGGATGCATTGCAATTAGCTCTTTTTAACCCCTTCCTACCCACATTGAAAACAGTCCTTCAGACATATAGCCCAAGAGATACATACGGTCGGTGATGCCCCCTTGTGCATTTACCGATTTCTCTCTAAGGACAGACATTGTTGCAATGGATCCGCCAAAAAAAATGGATGCAACACGGATGTCACACGGACGTCATCCTTTTTTTTGCGGATCCGCATTTTGGGGGCCGCAAAATACACACGGCCATGTGAATGTAGCCTAAGGCCTCATGCACACAACCGTATGTATTTTGCGGGCCACAAAAAAACGGATCCGCCGAAAATACGGATGACGTCCGTGTGCATTCCGTATTTTGCCCCTAATAGAACAGTCCTATCCTTGGACAATAATAGGACATGTTCTATTTTTTGGTGGAACGGAAATACGGACGTACGGAAACGGAATGCACAGGGAGTAACTTCCGTTTTTTTTGCGGACCCTTTGAAATGAGTGGTTCCATATACGGTCCGCAGAAAAATGGAACGGACATGGAAAGAAAATACGTTCGCGTGCATGAGGCCTGAAATTGACAACGATCTGTATTGAAATGTGGTGAAAGATCAAAAGGGTCCATAAACGCACAGCCACCTTTCCATGAATTCTCTGCCCCGATGCGGCGGCTGCGAGACCACACAGGCCAGGATTTTGGGGGAACCCTGTTCTCCCCCATACGTGAGATCTATATCTATTAGTCTCCAAGTGTCCAAGGTGGAAATACCCCTCTAAATTGATGAGTAACCTTGCCTGACTCATGTCTTTTATTATATACGGATGGTATTGTTTTATAGGTAAGAGAAAGTAAATGCGGTGTGTTAATGTAAGTGGCTTTTCTAACCCACAGACGTCACGCTGAGTTACATACCTAACATGGCTTTGCTTCCTCTGAGTAATCAGTGTGATGAAATCTTACATAGTCCGGTCCATGTTTAACCATGGCGCCATCTTCGCCATCTATGACGGATGCATCTGATTATGTCTACATGCTTGCACGTACATCATCATTATGAAATAGCTCTGATTCAATCACCTGGGCACTGGTATACCCGCCTGCCTACTGTCTCCATTATTTTGCCAAAGTAAACCTCTGTTCATGCACACAACCGTTGTGTGTTTTGCGGTCCGCAAAACACGGATGGCGTCCGTGTACGTTCCGCAATTTGCGTAGACGGCGCGGACAGCCATTAATAGAACTGCCTATTCTTGTCCGCCAAACGGACAAGAACAGGACAGGTTATATATTTTTTTTTTTGCGGGGCCACAGAACGGAGCAACTCCGCGTGCTGTCCGCATCTTTTGCGGCCCCATTGAAGTGAATGGGTCCGCATTCCAAGCCGCAAAAAACTGCGGCTCGGATCTGGACCAAAACAACGGTCGTGTGAATGAGGCCTAATTAGCAGCTTACTATTACACTTTATTAACCCTTTGAGGACCCAGCCTAGTTTGATATGTCGTTTTTTTTTTTAATTTTTTTTTTTAACTTATTATTAGCCATAACCTTTTACTAATATGTAATGCAGTTTATTAATGGTGTTGGTCTTGTGGGTTTTCTTGCCCAATAGCAATAATTAAACTGATGGGAAGAGATGCACAAGGCCTTGTTTTATCTGTGACAATTTGTATCTTTTTTTTTTTATTTCACCATTTTGGGATCCCTCTTCTGTATTCTGTAAATTTCAAAGAAATGTTGTTGGGGCAACAGTGTAAAATAAAAACACAATTACACCATTGTTTTTATGCTTTCATTTTTACGGTTTTTGACATGCAGTAAAAATGACATGCTAAAGGGGTTGTGTCACCTCAAACATTGGTGGCATATCGCTAGGATACACCACCAATGTGGCCGCCCCTCCATTTATTTCTATAGGAGCGCCGAAAATACCCGAGCACTGGCGGAAAAAATAATGAATGAGACAGGCGTGCCAGCCCATCCCCTTCCCTGCCCACTTCTTTAGACCTGGCGTGAGCGGGGAAAAGTCGCAGATTGCGGCGCAAATAACCTTTATAGGCGTATTTCTGGATAGTAGATGACCCCCATTATTTTTACATTATTCACATTAAGCGTTTTCTACATTTTTTTTTTAGTACAGGACTTGAACCTGCAATCAATGTAAGGCAGAGTAAGCAGCTGCCTAGGGTGCCAGCAAGGGAAGGGGCACAAGTTATAGGTTTAAAAGAAAATAGGATATGTGAAGGATGGAGCAATGCTGCAGGAAAGAACAGACACTGGTGCAGATAGGTAGCAGGCATTAGAGGGAGTAGGGGTGAAGGGACATGTGGCGTATGTACAGCCCTGGTGACTGGTGGGGAATGAATAGCTGGATTGGGGGTCGCATTCTAAAGTCACTACCATGGACACAAAGATAGCTCGTCCCACCAGCTTGAGCTTTGCTATTGGACAAGTAAAACCCCACGATCAACACCGCAAACAAACTTTATTAAATACAAGTCATGTCCGTGTTAACCTGTATAACAATTTTATTTCACCGTGACCAATGCCCTGAAACGTCTCCAAACCGCTGTCACGATGAGGATCCGCCTATTTACACCATCTTCAAATGACATTCAACTCTTTCCCTCGAAAACTCCTATCCACACCAAATAAATGGACTATTCTCCGGGAACGTTGGTGGCAGCAGTTGTAGTTCAGGGATGGCACCACTAGGTGGACCGCACTGCAGTACTTATTGTATTATGTAAAATTCTCTATGCATTGAGTTCCCCCTAGTGGTAGCTTTAAGCAAACACACAATTTGGGATATGGTTTATATGTAAACCATTTTTTTTCACTAGATTTTAGACATTTTAAGGATATATACTTCACATAACCCAAACGACCAAAATACACTGAGTACACCGGCGGGTGTGCAAAATGCATGTGTTTGTTCACAGTTTTTACACTTGCCTCAACAGTTCTGAAGAATACTGCTTGTGCCATTTTAAAGGGCTTTTCCAGGAAAAGATATTTATGACTTATCCTCAGGATAGGTCATTAGCATCAGATCTGTGGGGGTGCGAAACCTGCTGATCAGCTGTTAGAAGAGGTCTTGAGCGCTCGGTCTCATGGCCTAGTTGCAGCTTAGCCCAATGCAGCTGAGCTGCAATACCAAGCACTGCCACTATACAATGTACGGCGCTGTGCTTGGAGAGCTGCAGGGAGCCTGCATCGTTCACCAGAATTCCAGTGAGCGCTGCGGCTCCCTGAAAAAGCTGGACTTAGACACCAGCTGATGTGATAATGATGACCTACACTGATGATAAGTCATCATTATCTTTTCCTGGATAACCTTTAAATAAAAAACCCTGAATAAATTTGATGTCATTTGTAAAAAAAATTGTCGACTTGTAAATTCTTGCATCCGGTGATACTAATGATAATTCTATTCCATTATCTTCCCACCATCATTATTAAGAAAAGGCTATGGCACCATCTAGTGGTCGTTTGTCATAACTTGTTAAAAAAAAATATAAGACGTATTTCTGGCGCAGAAGGTTCTTTGTGCCATAATCTGCGACTTTTCCCCACTCACACCAGGTCTAGAAAAGTGGATATGGCGTGGGCAGGGAGGGGGTGGGCCAACAGGCCCTTCTCATTCATCATTTTCTACGCCTGGTTTAAGCATAGAAAATGGTCTAAATGTAAGACAGCTAGGAAGCTTTCTTACATTTAGACTGGCGCTGGATCCGCCGAAGTTATGGAGAGACCGGAACCTCTACATAACTTCAGCGGATTCATTGCCAGCACAGAAGCTTATTCCCACATCGCCTTTTCATACTTACCTGCTACCAGCGCGCCGTTCACTTCCTGGATTCTGGCTGAGGGCGGGCTTCATCTTGATTGAAGTCTTCTCCCGGCCGGACCGCGCGCTGGACTGAATGCGCACGCCGCCGCGCATGCGCCATGGTGACTTATTCCTGGCCAGTATAGTACAGAGGTTCATGGCTCTGTACTATTCTCTCCAGGAAGAAGTCACCATCGCGCGTGCGCATTCAGGACAGCGAGCAGCCTGGCCGTGAGAAAAGAAGGAGTCTTTTGTGCAAGCGCGGCCACCGGGATTCCGGAGAAGATTGGTGGCCGTAACCAGGGGAGACCAAATGATAACAATGAGGTAAGTGGGGATGAATTTTCTCCTAAACGGTGGGAATTGGTTAATCAAATATATTTACAAAAATGATCACTGTCAAAACAGATTTAACAGTGATCATTATGATGGGAATACCCCTTTAAGACTACTGTCTAAAACTCTGGTCTTAATAAATGACCCCCTTTATTATTATGCGAAAACTTAATCTTGAATTTCAGCCCGCTAAACTATGTTCCAAATCAGGTGAACAGATTTATGAAAATAGCACTTGTATCATAAAATTACATGACTATTACCCTCATATATACAGCGTTGCTTGGAAGTTTGTGAATCCTTCTGAATTTTCTGTATTTCTACTCAAATTTTACCTAAAACAACATCAGATTTTCACACAAGTCCTAAAAGTAGATGACAGGGTGTAGCTAGAAATGACTGGGCCCCATAGCAAAAAAAAATTTGGGGCCCCACCCCCACATACCTCTCGGACCTCGCCAACGCATGTGTGCCAGTGTAGGAAATGTATGAATCTAAATGTCTGTGTGTTAAAGAAGATTGTTAAATTGTACAGGGGTCTGTAACACAAGAAGGTGAAAGAACATATCGTGGGGTGTGTATGTGTATTAGACAGAATATGTATCTTGTGTAGAAAAGAATTGTGATGGCACACTCGCATTTGGATTAAATACGGGGATCTTTTTATTATTATATGAAGTAAAAAAGTATTTGATGGTGGATGTTTATATTATATAGATGATGCTATAAATATAACAATAAAAATAAAGATAAAAATAAAAATTAAAAATTAAAAAATGAAAGATATATATATATAAAATATGTGTATATATATATATATATATATATATATATATAGGTACGTCAGGGTAGAGTAGAGTATAGAGTCTATTCGGCAAAGGTATATAATTCAATGGGTATTGATGGAATAGGATTCCCTAAAATTATGATTAAAAATAGGTAAAATAAAATAAAAGTAAAATAAAAGTAGTGTCCAGAGAGTAGTGTCCAAAAAAATATATTAGAGAATGTTCAAAGAGTTTTTTAAGAGGTCCTGGAATCAATAAATGTGGTCCAAGAAGTTCTAATAGTAGATGTTGTCTGTCTTCAGTAAGGTAGTGGTGTTCTTGAGAAGAGTGCAAAATATGCGCATATAAAATCCAATTAATAAAAATAGGAATAAAGTGCAGTGCAAAAATAGAGAATTGGGAAAAAATAATAAATATATGTGCTCAATGGCATATAATATGTTGTGCACAACAAATGTATCCTTTTAGTATACAAGTGAAAAAATGTGTTAAAATCGTTGTTGGTACTGATACAGCTTGGTTAGGACCTGTATTCACCGAATTGTCAAGTGTTGGTGTCCGCCTTTTAAAGAGAGAGCGACTCTCCTGGCAGTTTTCCAATTCACTTGGATTTGGATGTAAAATTTCCCGATATTGTTATTACATATGGCCGTTCTCACGGGCAAATAGCATATGTTGTTTATGGAGGAATGGTGAAAAGATAAAGTTTATTTATTATTTTTTCCCAATTCTCTATTTTTGCACTGCACTTTATTCCTATTTTTATTAATTGGATTTTATATGCGCATATTTTGCACTCTTCTCAAGAACACCACTACCTTACTGAAGACAGACAACATCTACTATTAGAACTTCTTGGACCACATTTATTGATTCCAGGACCTCTTAAAAAACTCTTTGAACATTCTCTAATATATTTTTTTGGACACTACTCTCTGGACACTACTTTTATTTTACTTTTATTTTATTTTACCTATTTTTAATCATAATTTTAGGGAATCCTATTCCATCAATACCCATTGAATTATATACCTTTGCCGAATAGACTCTATACTCTACTCTACCCTGACGTACCTATATATAAATATATATATATATAAACACATATTTTATATATATATATCTTTCATTTTTTAATTTTTAATTTTTATTTTTATCTTTATTTTTATTGTTATATTTATAGCATCATCTATATAATATAAACATCCACCATCAAATACTTTTTTACTTCATATAATAATAAAAAGATCCCTGTATTTAATCCAAATGCGAGTGTGCCATCACAATTCTTTTCTATTGTAACATATCCTTACGGTTTTAGGTGTACCGGTGATAGAGCACCTCCATCCATACTGACCGTCTGGTGAGCCACAGAACCCTTTCTATGTATCTTGTGTAGTTTGGGTATTAGGGAGAAAAAGGGGTATATATCTAGTGCTGATACATGTGTAGGTGAAGAGCCGCTCTGACATAATTCGTCTCTTTTATATTATAAGCTCCCCTTATGTATAATTTACTTACAGTTCTGAAGACTCAGGGGTGCTGGCAGGATTAGCCTCAGGGGTGCTGGCTTGCTTGGCCTCAGGGGTGCTGACAGGCTTGGCCTCAGGGGTGCTGGCAGGCTTGGCCTCAGGGGTGCTGGCAGGCTTGGCCTCAGGGGTGCTGGCAGGCTTGGCCTCAGGGGTGCTGGCAGGCTTGGCCTCAGAGGTGCTGACAGGCTTGGCCTCAGGGGTGCTGACAGGCTTGGCCTCAGGGGTGCTGGCTCGCTTGGCCTCAGGGGTGCTGGCTCGCTTGGCCTTAGGGGTGCTGACAGGCTTGGCCTCAGGGGTGCTGGCTTGCTTGGCCTCAGGGGTGCTGACAGGCTTGGCCTCAGGGGTGCTGGCAGGCTTGGCCTCAGGGGTGCTGGCAGGCTTGGCCTCAGAGGTGCTGACAGGCTTGGCCTCAGGGTTGCTGACAGGCTTGGCCTCAGGGGTGCTGGCTCGCTTGGCCTCAGGGGTGCTGGCTCGCTTGGCCTTAGGGGTGCTGACAGGCTTGTGTAGTGTACGGGAACTGTAATACCCGTCACTACCAAAGTGTCACTTGGTGTGCTGTCGTCCCTCCTTAATTATGGAGAAGTTGGTATATGTCAGTTTTATAAAATGTCATGTAATGCAATGCTATGTGTTTCCCTGTTACTATGAAACTTGCATGTACAGGCCTGCAGGGGTGTCATTCCAGCTTCTAGTCACTAGAGGGAGCTAGAGAGCCCTAGTTTATATAAGGCCCAGACAGGGAAGTAAAAGTCAGTCTAGACCACAGCTCAGAAGTTTCTAGAGCCTGAGGAAGTGTCCAGAAGCTGAGAGAGACAGAGGCAAAGATCAGGAAAGCCAGAGGTACCCAGAAAGACAGAGGAGGTACTTATAAAAGCCATAGCCAAGGATATAAAGCCAGAATTAGGTTAATGGGCCTTGGTGAAGAATTGCTGTATTCCAGGATCAGACAGAATTAGAGTGCAAGCTCCTGTGCTGCAAGTCCTGTGTTCAACACTCTGTAATTACCCTGCTTTAACTGAATTGCCTGCATCGACCGAATTGCAAAATCGACTGTATGCTTAGGAACTGCATTTCCAATATTGTCTCTGCTTGCAAATCTACTAAAGTTGGAGTTCTGTTTTAAAGCTACGTTTCCTCAATTTATTCCTGCATCTGCAAACGGCGTGCCACCGTTTACTTGGCACTGGCGTCACGAACTATTTCTACCTATACCTGCCCTTGCAGAGAGTCAGCTGTACCAGGTTAGTGTATATTGCACTACATCACCCAGAAACACCTATTGCACACAACTTGAGTACGCTGCACCTCTCTTTTGGCGTCACAAACAGGATACGCACGCTTTCTAGTGCAAGAAGCGTGAACTTTGTGCCTTATACAGTTGCCCTGTGACCAAAGCGACAATTTGCCTGTTTATTCAAGTGGACTTTGTGGACTGAAAATCATACCCAAAGTGTACCAAAAAACTCTAAAAAGCGATGTGCAGTGTTGCGCTACCCAGAGGAAGAAAATCGCCGCATTGGAGTGTGGTTTTGTGGACTTTTTACAATCCTGCTTGCTGTCAGTGAATGGACAGCGTTTTGCTAAAGATGGCCACCGGCTGCCTGGAGTTAAGTTTCCCGCGCTGCTGAGGACCTTCGTGGGCGGATCCCTGCAAAGACACAGAGAATCCCGCCCCTCGTCATCATCGCACCGCCGCGGCCCTGCTTCTTCTACGTCATCGGGTGCTCAGGACGTCCGGGACCTCGCGAGACTTGGCCTGCGCAAGACCAGCGATACCGGTAAGCACTTGTAACCGGAGGGAAGGGGAGTGTACCAGCCTCTTTAGTCGCCAGCGGCCACCTCTCAATAGACTACCATGTCAGAGCCAGGAGTACCTGAGCAGCCGGCCCCAGGAGAGCTTGCGGCTCCTGCTCACCCTACAGCCCCTAGCATGATGCCCTTTACCATGCCCTACTATTTCGGGGCCCCATGGTTCCCCCGCTACAGGGGAGAGACCCATACCCTACGGGACTTTGAAGAAAAGTTGCTGGCACTATTCCGATTATACCCTATAAATGCCGACCAGCAAATGGAAATCATGCTGGCGCAACTGGAGGGGGCTGCCCGCAGGGAAGTGTTATCATGGCCTGCTACTGAGCGGAGTACTCTAGAACAGATCTTCACCCGCCTCAGAGCCACTTTTGAAACTAGGACTGCCTCAGAGATAAAGATGCACTTCTTTGGCAAGAGACAGAAGTCCGGTGAATCCCTCCGTGACTATGCCCTATCACTTCAGGAGGCTTTAGGGGCTGTAATCCAGATAGATCCCAAAGAGGCTGATAAACGGGACCAGACCCTGAGGGAACAATTTATCAACGGGGTGTCTAGTGAACAAATAAGGACCCAGTTAAAGATGCTGTCCGCCCAGCACCCTAACAGTGCCTTTATGGACTTTAAAGAACTGGCTATAAAAATTCTGGGGTCCACAGTATCTCCTGAGTTGAGCGCCCTATCTGAGTCATCAGCCTGCAAGCCAAAACCGCTTGTCACTAACCGAGCTGAGGCCGGCCAAGCTGTTCAAGTGTCAGCTACTGATACTATCGCCATGCTGACAGAGCAAGTAAATCACCTCACTAAAAGTCTAGAGAAAGTGTGCAGAAAAATAGAGGAATGGGAAAAACCCATAATGCTAGATGAAGAATTCCTGTCACCTCCTAGGCCGTTCCCACCTCCATACCAAGAGACTCACCCCAGGGATCCTGGGAGGCGTAATAGAGGTCGCAAGAAGCCCGTGTGTACCTACTGCAAAAAGCTGGGACACACAGAATCCACGTGCTGGCAGTTAAACGGGCAACCCCTGAGGCTGAGGACCACCCCTCGGGAGGTAGAACACTAGGTCCAGAGGATCCAAATTGGATGCCACGTTATGTAGGATCCCATCCTAAAATCAATATAGAGATCAACGGGATCCCCTTTGAAGCCCTATTAGATACTGGGTCTCAGGTCACTACTATTCAGCTGCCTGCATTTGAAAAGTTCTGGGACACCAACCAGTTGACCCAACCGCCTGAATCCTGGGTGGAAATTATCGCCAGCAATGGCAAACCAGTAAAGGTTCATGGATACTGGGAACCCACCCTGCAGGTGGGAGAAGTCACCCTGCCTCAACAGGGAGTGATCGTAATGCAGGCCGGTGACAGAGGAGGACATCCTGTCATTCTAGGCACCAATGTCTTCAAAAACTGTTATTCAGAAATACTTGCTGTATTACATCAGACTTTGCCCACAGCTTCCTCTGCATCCAGGAGGGTGATTCAAAAGACTATTACTGTGTTAAGTGCCCAGCAGAGGTTTGCTAATGGGAAAGGAGAAATTTGTACTGCCAAGATCTGTGATAATAAACCTGTGACTTTGCCTCCTAATTCTCAAACTCTTTTATGGTGTCGTGCTGTCCTGGGAGTCCAAGGCCGAGATTATCCAGCCCTGGTGGAACCACTCCAGATGGAGGATTATCCTTATGTGAGAGCTGCCAAGTGCCTGGTGAACGTCTCCCAAGGTAAAGTACCTGTCTGTCTGATTAATCTGAGTAATCATCCTGTTGCGCTTACTAAGCATTGCCCTGTTGCCCAGCTGTCCTTCCAAGACATCATTCGTCTTCCAGTGACAGAAAAGCCGCCAGCTGTAGACAGCAGATGTTCACCGATGACCCAGCCACAAGTGCCCTGGTGGGAAGAGCTCCATGTCGGGGACGAGAATACCCCCCAACGGCAACAAGAAGGGATTATACAGCTTGTCAAGGAGCACCACCAGGCCTTCAGTAAGCATGCCACTGATTATGGAGAGGTGAGTGCCATACAACACACCATACCTACTGGCTCTCATCCTCCTATCAAGGAGAGATACAGACCTTTACCACCTACTTCATATCAGACTGTAAAATAAATGATCCAAGAGATGAAAGACTCTAATGTAATCCGGGACAGCCGTAGTCCGTGGGCTGCACCCCTGGTCCTTGTAAAGAAAAAGGATGGTGGTATCCGTTTCTGTGTGGATTATAGGAAAATTAATCAAATAACCCACAAAGATGCATACCCACTGCCCCGCATTGAGGATTCACTAACTGCTCTGGGCTCCTCTGCCTATTTCTCCACATTGGACTTGACCAGTGGCTACTGGCAAGTACCCATGGCCCCTGCAGATAGGGAAAAGACTGCTTTCACCACTCCCATGGGCCTGTATGAATTCAATTGTATGCCGTTCGGGCTATGTAATGCCCCGGGGACTTTCCAGAGACTAATGGAACGGTGTTTGGGTCACAAAAACTTCGAAACAGTGCTGCTGTATCTAGATGACGTCATTGTGTATTCCAAAACATATGAAGACCATCTGAAACATTTGGCAGAAGTATTTGAAATCCTTATCAAATATGGCTTGAAGGTAAAGCCATCCAAGTGTCACCTGCTCAAACCTGCAGTAAGATACCTGGGGCATGTAGTAAGCGGAGAGGGAGTGCAACCTGACCCTGATAAATTAGCAGCTGTCCGTAATTGGCCGGTTCCAACTACCGTCAAAGAGGTGAGGAGTTTTCTTGGTTTTGCCGGCTACTATAGACGTTTTATCCCCCATTTTGCTCAAATAGCTGATCCTATCCAGGAACTCTTGAGGGGGCAACCCAAAAAGAGTCCTAGAACTCCTGTGCCCATTGAGTGGAATGAGAAAAGAGAGATAGCGTTCCAATTGCTAAAAAAGAAACTGACCGAGCCTCCAGTGTTAGGTTATCCAGATTATAGCAAGCCCTTCCATCTCTATACTGATGCTAGCAAGCGAGGCCTGGGAGCTGTGTTAGCCCAAATCCAAGAGGGAAAAGAGAGAGTGATAGCATATGCAAGCCGCTCCCTGAAAGGAGCTGAGAAAAATGACCAGAATTATAGTTCCTTCAAACTAGAGTTCCTGGCATTAGTGTGGGCGGTGACAGAAAAATTCAAGGATTATCTAGCCGCCACCCCGTTCATTGCATTCACTGACAATAACCCTCTGGCACATCTCAATACAGCTAGATTGGGGGCCTTGGAGCAGAGATGGGCCTCTCGCCTTGCCAACTATAATTTCTCTGTAAAGTATCGTGCTGGACGTACTAATGATAACGCTGATGCTTTATCCAGGCTTCCCACAGAGACAGCTCCTGATGATGTGCGAGATGCTTGGGAAGATGTAGAGATGCCGGCTTTCTATAACAAATTTGCTCAACAGGATCAGGCTCGAGCTACCAATAACAGAGCTGCAGTTCCTTCACCCTCCAGTAGGCCTGATCCTAAAGAAGAAAGGTGGGTGAAACTACAGTCTGAAAGTAGAGTGCTGGGTGAGTTGTTGGACTTCATTACTAGTGGCAGAGCCCCTGAGAGGATTCGGCGTAAGAGTGCAGATCCTGAGCTCATCAAACTGTGGAGACAGCGCCAGCAACTCTTCATACAAAAGGGCCTATTGCTACGGAGAAGCCTAGACCCAGTGTCCAACGAGAGAGTGCATCAGATTCTCATACCCCGACGAGATGCAGGTATGGTGTTGGAGATGTACCACAATCAATCCGGTCACTTTGGGGTCCAAAAGACTGAGGCTACTATCCGCCAGCGGTTTTACTGGGTGGGCATGAGAGAAGACATGGAGAAGTGGTGTCGAGAGTGTGTAGCCTGTGCCTTGAAACGAAGTGAGCACCATGATCAGAGGGCACCACTGAGACCCATTGTAAGTACCCATCCTCTTGAACTTGTCGCCATCGACCATGTAAAACTGGAGCCTAGTCGCTCAGGGTATGCTTATGCCATGACTATTATTGACCATTTCACAAAGTTTGTTGTAGCAGTGCCTGTGAGAGACCAGACAGCCAAGACTACAGCCGAAATGTTCTGGAAGCACTTTCTCCTGCCCTATGGATGTCCAGAAAAGATCCTCACCGATCAAGGACCTGCTTTTGAGTCCCATCTGTTCCATGAACTGTGCCGCTTACACAACTGTAAGAAGATCCGGACGACGGCCTACCATCCTCAAGGTAACGGATTATGTGAAAAAATGAATCGGACCTTGATAGAGATGCTGAGGGCCGTGCCTCCTGAAAACAGAGGAGATTGGCCCAGTCTGTTGCCACAGCTCATGTACACGTACAACCATACCATCCATTGTTCCACTGGGTATACCCCTTTTTACTTGATGTTTGGGCGCCAAGGGACATTGCCTGCTGATCATTCATTGGACATACATGTGCCTGATTGCATTAACCCATTACCTAACACCGACTGGGTTGCTGAGCACCAAAGGCGATTAGATGCAGCCAAAGCCATTGTTCAGGAACGTATGGACCTTGCTAGAGACCGACAGCAGAGAGACTATGATCAGGCAGCCCATGCAGAACCCTTGACCATAGGGGCCGTGGTATGGTTAAAGAATAACCATCGTACCAGCAAATTGGACAGTAAGTGGGAGCGAAGTCCCTATGTTGTCACTGCAATCCCAAATGTTGGAACTCACACTTATGAGATCACCCGGGAAGACAAGGGATGCCAAATTGTACACCGAAACCGGTTGAAGCTCTGCCTGACACCAGAACCTAGTGCCGAGAGTTCCGGATCTGAATATCCTGTGTCAGAGTCAGCAATACCGCCCGAGGATCCTATGCAGGCTGTCAGTAATCTCAGGTATGAATCTGATCCCATGCATTGGCTTCTGACACCGTGGTTGAACTTGCTGGTGCCTGCTCCGGCACCTACTGTAGTTTCACCTCCAGAAGAGCCGGTTCAAGATGCCCTGGATCCAGTTCCCCCTGTAGTGGATATTGTTGTTCCTGTTGTTCCTGTTGTTCCTGTTGTTCCAGTTGTTCCTGACTTAGGTCTCACGGATGGAGACCCTCCTGTTGCTCCTCTCCCTTCTACCTCGTTGCTAAGGGAAGAGGAGACCCCTGTATTGAGAAGGTCTACCCGGATGACCAGGGGACGCCCGCCAGTCCGTTTAGGAGACTTTGATTATTCTGGTGGTGTCTCCTCCCAAACAGTTGCCACGGGCAATACTTTACTTGACATTTGTGCGCAAGAATGGACTCCTCCACGTGAGCCCTTGCCTGTGATACACCCACGGGAAACTCCTGGGTAGTTCCGTTATTTTGCTGTTCTATTATGGACTTATTCATTGTCATGGACTATCCTGGTTATAATGTTACGCTGTGCCAGGTCAGCGCCCCCGTTCCATTCACTATCCTGAGAGAAGAGAACGACGCCCCTTGTCACTACCCTTCATCTTTGCCAATTGGACCTGATGTAAATGTAAATGCAGATGAATTACATGTATGTATGCCTGCATGTCTCTATTTTCTATTTCAGGTAGAGATTCCAGTTGGGCGACCCATGATGGAGTACGAGGTCGTACTCAGCTTAAAGCAGTGGGGTATGTAGTGTACGGGAACTGTAATACCCGTCACTACCAAAGTGTCACTTGGTGTGCTGTCGTCCCTCCTTAATTATGGAGAAGTTGGTATATGTCAGTTTTATAAAATGTCATGTAATGCAATGCTATGTGTTTCCCTGTTACTATGAAACTTGCATGTACAGGCCTGCAGGGGTGTCATTCCAGCTTCTAGTCACTAGAGGGAGCTAGAGAGCCCTAGTTTATATAAGGCCCAGACAGGGAAGTAAAAGTCAGTCTAGACCACAGCTCAGAAGTTTCTAGAGCCTGAGGAAGTGTCCAGAAGCTGAGAGAGACAGAGGCAAAGATCAGGAAAGCCAGAGGTACCCAGAAAGACAGAGGAGGTACTTATAAAAGCCATAGCCAAGGATATAAAGCCAGAATTAGGTTAATGGGCCTTGGTGAAGAATTGCTGTGTTCCAGGATCAGACAGAATTAGAGTGCAAGCTCCTGTGCTGCAAGTCCTGTGTTCAACACTCTGTAATTACCCTGCTTTAACTGAATTGCCTGCATCGACCGAATTGCAAAATCGACTGTATGCTTAGGAACTGCATTTCCAATATTGTCTCTGCTTGCAAATCTACTAAAGTTGGAGTTCTGTTTTAAAGCTACGTTTCCTCAATTTATTCCTGCATCTGCAAACGGCGTGCCACCGTTTACTTGGCACTGGCGTCACAAACTATTTCTACCTATACCTGCCCTTGCAGAGAGTCAGCTGTACCAGGTTAGTGTATATTGCACTACATCACCCAGAAACACCTATTGCACACAACTTGAGTACGCTGCACTTGGCCTCAGGGGTGCTGGCTGGCTTGGCCGGGCAGAAGGAGTTTGGGAGACTGTGAGGCCTTTTTTCTCCAAGCTGCTCCGGAAAAAAAAAAAAATTCATTACACCTCAGGTCAGACCACCAATCAGACCCCCAATGTTAATCAGACCTCAGCTAACAGCCCCAATAAGATCCCCAATGATAATAAGACTCCAATAAGACCTCAGATAACACCTCAGCTCAGACCCCATTATGAATGACCCCCAATCAGACCTCAAATAAGAGTCCCATGCCTCATAGCAGCCCCCAGTAGCCTCATAGCAGCCCCCAGTGCCTCTCACCAGCCCCCAGTGCCTCTCACCAGCCCCTAGTGCCTCTCACCAGCCTCCAATGCCTCTCCATCAGCCCCCAGTGCCTCTCACCATTAGGCCCCTAGTCCCTCTCACCAGCCCCCAGTGCCTCTCCATCAGCCCCCCGTGCCTCTCACCAGCCCCCAGTGCCTCTCCATCAGCCCCCAGTGCCTTTCCATCAGCCCCCAGTGCCTCTCACCAGCCTCCAGTACCCTCTCAATTAGGCCCCTAGTGCCTCTCCCCAGCCCCCAGTACCCTCCTCATCAGCCCCTAGTGCGCCCTACCCGGTATTTAAATCATTGGTGGGCAGTGTGCCCTCCCCCCCGCCCTTCCCAATATTAAAAATCATTGGTGGGCAGTGTGCCCTCCCCCCGCCCTTCCCAGTATTAAAAATCATTGGTGGGCAGTGGGCAGTGTGCCCCCCCTCCCCGGTAATCATTGGTGGGCAGTGCGCCCCCCCCCCTCCCCGGCAATCATTGGTGGGCAGTGTGACCTCCCCCCGCCCTTCCTAGTATTAAAAATCATTGGTGGGCAGTGGGCAGTGCGCCCCCCAGGCCCCCCCTCCCCCTTCATTGGTGGCAGTGGCAGTTTCCGATCGGAGTCCCAGCAGTGTAATGCTGGGGATCCGATCGGTTACTATGGCAGCCAGGACGCTACTGAAGTCCTGGCTGCCATGGCCAGTTACTCTGCAGAATACTTACATGCGCTGTGGCCGCCGGGCGCTCCATCTTCTTGTAACTCACAGGTCTGTGCGCGCGCACTGCTTATGCTTATAGCAATGCGCCGCACAGACCTGTGACGAGTTACAAGAAGAAGGAGCGCCTGGCGGCCACAGCGCATGTAAGTATTCTGCAGAGTAACTGGCTATGGCAGCCAGGACTTAAGTAGCGTCCTGGCTGCCATGGTAACCGATCGGAGCCCCAGCATTACACTGCTGGGACTCCGATCGGAACTGCCCCTGCTGCTGCCACCTATCGCACCGCCACTCAAATATATATATTTTTTAATCCTCAGCTGGCAGCCTGGGCCCCCCAGTGGCGTAGGGCCCCATAGCCATTGCTATGGCTGCTATGGCGATCCCTATGCCACTGGTAGATGAAGATATTAACAAATCAAACAAATAAGTAAAAAATATTAGACCGTAATTTCTCTATGGTGGAAAATGATCCAATATCACATGTCTGTGAGTGGCAAAAGTATATGAACAGCTTCAACTATGCTATGTTGGTAGTTTCATATCAAGAACTGATCACTTCAAGTCCTTCCACAACATTTCAATTGGATTAAGGTCGGGACCTTGAGTCATTGCTGCAGTGACCCACATTCTCTTGAGATTCAGCTCATAGACAGATGTCCTGACATTTTAGAATTTGCTGGTATAATTCAGAATTCATTGTTCCATCAGTGATGGCAAGCTGTCCTGACCCAGATGCAGCAATACTGGTCCAAACTGTAACGGGGTGCCGAAGGCGCACTCGGTCTCCCATCAGCTGCAGACCTGCTGCTTAGCTTCAGGAGTGAGGATCTGGGTTTGACCTCGTTCCCAGGGCGGCTTTGCTAGCTGGGAGGCTCCCTGCTCCTAGGTCTGCCTTGAGCGCCGAGCTGATCACTCGGTGCTCGACTGGTCGGTCTGTCGGTCATGTGACGCTGGCCACGTCACATGACCCTCACTCCCCACTATAAATACAGGCAGCCTGCTGGCCACAGGTTGCCTGTTAATTTAGGTTCCTGGCAGTTGTTGGATACCTGTGTACTTACCTGATCCTGTTCCCTGACGATCCTTTGCCTGCTCCACCTGTACTGCGCATCCTTCCTGGTATATTGACCTCAGCTTCCACCTGACTATTCTTTGCGGACTCCTTTGGTACTTCTCGACTCTCCTGGTATTTATGACCCCGGCTTCTCCTGACCTTTCTTTGCTTATCCCTCTGTACTGCATTGTCCTCTTGGTTTTAACATAGAAACATAGAAACATAGAATGTGTCGGCAGATAAGAACCATTTGGCCCATCTAGTCTGCCCAATATATCTGAATCCTATGAATAGTCCCTGGCCCTATCTTATATGAAGGATGGCCTTATGCCTATCCCATGCATGCTTAAACTCCTTCACTGTATTTGCAGCTACCACTTCTGCAGGAAGGCTATTCCATGCATCCACTACTCTCTCAGTAAAGTAATACTTCCTTATATTGCTTTTAAACCTTTGCCCCTCTAATTTAAAACTGTGTCCTCTTGTGGTAGTTTTTCTTCTTTTAAATATGCTCTCCTCCTTTACCGAGTTGATTCCCTTTATGTATTTAAAAGTTTCTATCATATCCCCTCTGTTTTGACCCGGTCTGCTCACTATCCGTTATTTGTCTTGTCTGTCCTTCCCGCATGTATCCTAAGTTAGGGACTGCCGTCCAGTTGTCCCCTGTCATCAGGACTTGTGAGGCAAGTAGGCAGGGCCAGGGGTGAGGGTGGAGCGCAGTGGTCACTATCCTCCCCCCTGTGTGTGTGTGTGTGTGTGTGTGTGTGTGTACGTGACCGTTATACATACCATGATACTACCACCACCGTGTTTCACAGATGAGATGAAGTTTATATGCTGGAATACAGTGTTTTCCTTTCCCCAAGCATAAAGAAGCTTCTCATTTAATCCAAGTAACTCTATTTTGGTCTCATCTGTCCACAAAATATTGTTCCAATAGCCTTCTGGCTTGTCCAGATGATATTTAGCAATCTGCAGGAAGGCAGCAATGTTCTTTTTGGAGAGCAGCGGCTTTCTCCTTGCAATCCTGACATGTACACCATTGTTGTTCAGTATCTTCCTGAACCATTAGCTAATGTGACAAATGCCTTAGGCCCCTTTCACACAAGCGTTGCGGATTGGGGCAGGATGCGTTCAGGGAAAATGGTACAATTTTGACACTAAATCAAGTCAGTTTTCACTGCGATTGCGTTCCATTTTTGCATTTTTTTCTGCACGGGTGCAAAACATTGTAATGTGTTTTGCACGAGCGTGAGAAAAATCGGCATGTTTGGTACCCAGACCCGAACCCAAACTTCTTCACAGAAGTTCGGGTTTGGGTTAGGTGTTGTGTAGATTTTATTATTTTCCCTTATAACATGGTTATAAGGGAAAATAATAGCATTCTTAATACAAAATGCATAGTACAATACGGCTGGAGGGGTTAAAAAAAATAATTTAACTCACCTTAATCCACTTGATCGCGCAGCCCTGCTTCTCTTCTGTCTTCTTATTTGAGGAATAGGACCTTTGATGACGTCACTGCGCTCATCACATGGTCCATCACATGATCTTTTACCATGGGGATGGATCATGTGACGAACCATGTGATGAGCGCAGTGACGTCATCAAAGGTCCTTTTCCTGTGCACAGCAAAGAAGAAGACAGAAGAGAAGCCGGGCTGCGCGATCAAGTGGATTAAGGTGAGTTATATTATTTTTAATTTTTTTTAACCCCTCCAGCCCTATTGTACTATACATTCTGTATTAAGAATGCTATTATTTTCCCTTATAACCATGTTATAAGGGAAAATAATAATGATCGGGTCCCCATCCCGATCGTCTCCTAGCAACCGTGCGTGAAAATCGCACCGCATCCGCGATTTTCACGCAGCCCCATTCACTTTTATGGGGCCTGCTTTACGTGAAAAACGCAGAATATAGAACATGCTGCGATTTTCACGCAACGCACAAGGGATGCGTGAAAATCACCACTCGTGTGCACAGCCCCAAAGAAATGAATGGGTCCGGATTCAGTGCGGGTGCAATGCGTTCACGTCACACATTGCACCCGCGCGGAAAACTCGCTCGTGTGAAAGAGGCCTTAGAGGTTACCTTGGGTTGCTTTGTGATCTCGCAGACTATAAGATGCCTTGCTCCTGGCGTGATCTTTGTTGGTTCACCACTCCTAGCGAGGGTAATAATTGTCTTTGTGCAAACTCTTTAGGCCCCTTTCACACGAGCGTGACAGATTAGGTCCGGATGCGTTCAGGGTGCGTTCAGTGAAACTCGCACTATTTTGCAAGCAATTTCAGTCAGTTTTGTCTGCGATTGCGTTCAGTTGTTCAGTTTTTTTTGCGCGGGTGCAATGCGTTTTGATGCGTTTTTCACGCGCGTGATAAAAAACTGAAGGTTTACAAACAGCATCTCTTAGCAACCATCAGTGAAAAACGCATCGCACCCGCACTTGCTTGCGGATGCAATGCGTTTTTCACGCAGCCCCATTCACTTCTATGGGGCCAGGGCTGAGTGAAAAACGTAGAATATAGAACATGCTGCGATTTTCACGCAACGCAGAACTGATGCGTGAAAAAAAACGCTCATGTACACGGCCCCATTGAAATGAATGGGTCAGGATTCAGTGCGGGTGCTATGCGTTCACATCACGCATTGCACCTGCACGGAAAACTCGCTCGTGTGAAAGGGGCCTTAGAGATGGTTTTGTAACTTTTTCCAGCCTAATGAGCATCAACAACCCTTCCTCTGAGGTCCTCAGAAATCTCCTTTGTTTGTGCCATGATACACATCCACAAACAAGTGTTGTGATGATCAGATGTTAATAGATAGATCCCTGTTCTTTAAATAAAACAGGTCGCCGACTCACACCTTATTGTCATCCCACTGACTGAAAACACCTGACTCTAATATCACCTTCAATTCATCTGCTAATCCTAAAGCCCCTTTCACACAAGCGTGACGGATTAGGTCCGGATGCGTTCAGGGTGCGTTCAGTGAAACTCAGACCATTTTGCAAGCAAGTTCAGTCAGTTCTGTCTGCAATTGCGTTCAGTTGTTGAGTTTTTTCCACGCGGGTGTAATGGGTTTTGAAGCGTTTTTCACGCACGTGATAAAAAACTGAAGGTTTACAAACAACATCTCTTAGCAGCAATCAGTGAAAAACGCATTGCATCCGCACTTGCTTCCAGATGCAATGCATTTTTCACTGAAGCCCCATTCACTTCTATGAGGCCAGGGCTGCGTGAAAAAAGCAGAATATAGAACATCTTGCGTTTTTCACACAACGCAGAACTGTAACGCCCCAGAGGGGCATTAGCACCTTTTACATCTCCTCACTCTCTCTTATGGTTAATATATGTCATCATATGTAGTAATTTCCAGATCCTGCAAAATGGAGGACACCTGACCATGTCGGGAGGGTGTACAGGGACTGGGGGTCACCCTTCCCCCTCCCAGGTCCCCTATCCTTGTGTTGTAGGGCCCCAGGGTATTTGCCTTGGTTTGGTGCCTGGGGGGTTAATGGTTTCATCCTGCAGCGCAGGAAGGGGCGTGCTGGTAATGCTCCCCTTAACCACCTCCGGACCGCCTAACGCAGATTCGCGTTCCGGAGGTGGCAGCCCTGCGCACAGTCACGCATATACGCGTCATCTCGTGAGACGCGAGATTTCCTGTGACCGCGCGCACACAGGCGCGCGCGTTCACAGGATCGGAAGGTAAGCGAGTGGATCTCCAGCCTGCCAGCAGCGATCGTTCGCTGGCAGGCTGGAGATGTGATTTTTTTTTAACCCCTAACAGGTATATTAGACGCTGTTTTGATAACAGCGTCTAATATACCTACTACCTGGTCCTCTGGTGGTCCCCTTTGTTTGGATCGACCACCAGAGGACACAGGTAGCTCAGTAATATGTTGCACCAAGCACCACTACACTACACCCCCCCCCTGTCACTTATTAACCCCTTATTCACCCTTGATCACCCTTGATCACCCCTGATCACCCCATATAGACTCCCTGATCACCCCCCTGTCATTGATTACCCCCCTGTCATTGATTACCCCCCTGTAAAGCTCTATTCAGACGTCCGCATGATTTTTACGGATCCACTGATAGATGGATCGGATCCGCAAAACGCATACGGACGTCTGAATGGAGCCTTACAGGGGCGTGATCAATGACTGTGGTGATCACCCCATATAGACTCCCTGATCACCCCCCTGTCATTGATTACCCCCCTGTAAAGCTCCATTCAGATGTCCGCATGATTTTTACGGATCCACTGATAGATGGATCGGATCCGCAAAACGCATACGGACGTCTGAATGGAGCCTTACAGGGGCGTGATCAATGACTGTGGTGATCACCCCATATAGACTCTCTGATCACCCCCCTTTCATTGATTACCCCCCTGTAAAGCTCCATTCAGACGTCCGCATGTTTTTTACGGATCCACTGATCGATGGATCGGATCCGCAAAACGCATACGGACGTCTGAATGGAGCCTTACAGGGGCGTGATCAATGACTGTGGTGATCACCCCATATAGACTCCCTGATCACCCCCCTGTCATTGATTACCCCCCTGTCATTGATCACCCCCCTGTAAAGCTCCATTCAGACGTCCGCATGATTTTTACGGATCCACTGATAGATGGATCGGATCCGCAAAACGCATATGGACGTCTGAATGGAGCCTTACAGGGGCGTGATCAATGACTGTGGTGATCACCCCATATAGACTCCCTGATCACCCCCCTGTCATTGATTACCCCCCTGTCATTGATCACCCCCCTGTAAAGCTCCATTCAGACGTCCGCATGATTTTTACGGATCCACTGATAGATGGATCGGATCCGCAAAACGCATATGGACGTCTGAATGGAGCCTTACAGGGGCGTGATCAATGACTGTGGTGATCACCCCATATAGACTCCCTGATCACCCCCCCTGTCATTGATTACCCCCCTGTCATTGATCACCCCCCTGTAAAGCTCCATTCAGACGTCCGCATGATTTTTACGGATCCACTGATAAATGGATCGGATCCGCAAAACACATACAGGCGTCTCCCTGGAGCCTTCTAGGGGGGGGTGATCACCCCATATAGACTCCCTGATCACCCCCCTGTCATTGATCACCCCCCTGTCATTGATCACCCCCCTGTAAGGCTCCATTCAGACATTATTTTGGCCCAAGTTAGCAGAAATTATTATTTTTTTCTTACAAAGTCTCATATTCCACTAACTTGTGTCAAAAAATAAAATCTCACATGAACTCACCATACCCCTCACGGAATCCAAATGCGTAAAATTTTTTAGAGATTTATATTCCAGACTTCTTCTCACGCTTTAGGGCCCCTAGAATGCCAGGGCAGTATAAATACCCCACATGTGACCCCATTTCGGAAAGAAGACACCCCAAGGTATTCCGTGAGGGGCATATTGAGTCCATGAAAGATTGAAATTTTTGTCCCAAGTTAGCGGAAAGGGAGACTTTGTGAGAAAAAAATAAATAAAATCAATTTCCGCTAACTTGTGCCAAAAAAAAAAAAATTTCTATGAACTCGCCATGCCCCTCATTGAATACCTTGGGTGTCTTCTTTCCAAAATGGGGTCACATGTGGGGTATTTATACTGCCCTGGCATTCTAGGGGCCCTAAAGCGTGAGAAGAAGTCTGGGATCCAAATGTCTAAAAATGCCCTCATAAAAGGAATGTGGGCCCCTTTGCGCATCTAGGCTGCAAAAAAGTGTCACACATCTGGTATCGCCGTACTCAGGAGAAGTTGGGCAATGTGTTTTGGGGTGTCATTTTACATATAACCCATGCTGGGTGAGATAAATATCTTGGTCAAATGCCAACTTTGTATAAAAAAAATGGGAAAAGTTGTCTTTTGCCGAGATATTTCTCTCACCCAGCATGAGTATATGTAAAAAGACACCCCAAAACACATTGCCCAACTTCTCCTGAATACGGCAATACCACATGTGTGACACTTTTTTGCAGCCTAGGTGGGCAAAGGGGCCCACATTCCAAAGAGCACCTTTCGGATTTCACAGGTCATTTACCTACTTACCACACATTAGGGCCCCTGGAAAATGCCAGGGCAGTATAACTACCCCACAAGTGACCCCATTTTGGAAAGAAGACACCCCAAGGTATTCGCTGATGGGCATAGTGAGTTCATCTAAGTTTTTATTTTTTGTCACAAGTTAGTGGAATATGAGACTTTGTAAGAAAAAAAAAAAAATATCATCATTTTCCACTAACTTGTGACAAAAAATAAAAAATTCTAGGAACTCGCCATGCCCCTCACGAAATACCTTGGGATGTCTTCTTTCCAAAATGGGGTCACTTGTGGGGTAGTTATACTGCCCTGGCATTCTAGGGGCCCAAATGTGTGGTAAGGAGTTTGAAATCAAATTCTGTAAAAAATGACCAGTGAAATCCGAAAGGTGCTCTTTGGAATATGGGCCCCTTTGCCCACCTAGGCTGCAAAAAAGTGTCACACATCTGGTATCTCCGTATTCAGGAGAAGTTGGGGAATGTGTTTTGGGGTGTCATTTTACATATACCCATGCTGGGTGAGAGAAATATCTTGGCAAAAGACAACTTTTCCCATTTTTTTATACAAAGTTGGCATTTGACCAAGATATTTATCTCACCCAGCATGGGTATATGTAAAATGACACCCCAAAACACATTCCCCAACTTCTCCTGAATACGGAGATACCAGATGTGTGACACTTTTTTTGCAGCCTAGGTGGGCAAAGGGGCCCATATTCCAAAGAGCACCTTTCGGATTTCACTGGTCATTTTTTACAGAATTTGATTTCAAACTCCTTACCACACATTTGGGCCCCTAGAATGCCAGGGCAGTATAATTACCCCACAAGTGACCCCATTTTGGAAAGAAGACACCCCAAGGTATTCGCTGATGGGCATAGTGAGTTCATCTAAGTTTTTATTTTTTGTCACAAGTTAGTGGAATATGAGACTTTGTAAGAAAAATAAATAAAAATATCATCATTTTCCACTAACTTGTGACAAAAAATAAAAAATTCTAGGAACTCGCCATGCCCCTCACGAAATACCTTGGGATGTCTTCTTTCCAAAATGGGGTCACTTGTGGGGTAGTTATACTGCCCTGGCATTCTAGGGGCCCAAATGTGTGGTAAGGAGTTTGAAATCAAATTCTGTAAAAAATGACCAGTGAAATCCGAAAGGTGCTCTTTGGAATATGGGCCCCTTTGCCCACCTAGGCTGCAAAAAAGTGTCACACATCTGGTATCTCCGTATTCAGGAGAAGTTGGGGAATGTGTTTTGGGGTGTCATTTTACATATACCCATGCTGGGTGAGAGAAATATCTTGGCAAAAGACAACTTTTCCCATTTTTTTATACAAAGTTGGCATTTGACCAAGATATTTATCTCACCCAGCATGGGTATATGTAAAATGACACCCCAAAACACATTCCCCAACTTCTCCTGAATACGGAGATACCAGATGTGTGACACTTTTTTGCAGCCTAGGTGGGCAAAGGGGCCCATATTCCAAAGAGCACCTTTCAGATTTCACTGGTCATTTTTTACAGAATTTGATTTCAAACTCCTTACCACACATTTGGGCCCCTAGAATGCCAGGGCAGTATAACTACCCCACAAGTGACCCCATTTTGGAAAGAAGACACCCCAAGGTATTCGCTGATGGGCATAGTGAGTTCATGGAAGTTTTTATTTTTTGTCAAAAGTTAGTGGAATATTAGACTTTGTAAGAAAAAAAAAAAAAACATTTTACGCTAACTTGTGACAAAAAATAAAAAGTTCTATGAACTCACTATGCCCATCAGCGAATACCTTAGGGTGTCTACTTTCCGAAATGGGGTCATTTGTGGGGTGTTTGTACTGTCTGGGCATTGTAGAACCTCAGGAAACATGACAGGTGATCAGAAAGTCAGAGCTGCTTCAAAAAGCGGAAATTCACATTTTTGTACCATAGTTTGTAAACGCTATAACTTTTACCCAAACCATTTTTTTTTTACCCAAACATTTTTTTTTTATCAAAGACATGTAGAACAATAAATTTCGAGCAAAATTTATATATGGATCTCGTTTTTTTTTTGCTAAATTTTACAACTGAAAGTGAAAAATGTCATTTTTTTGCAAAAAAATCGTTAAATTTCGATTAATAACAAAAAAAGTTAAAATGTCAGCAGCAATGAAATACCACCAAATGAAAGCTCTATTAGTGAGAAGAAAAGGAGGTAAAATTCATTTGGGTGGTAAGTTGCATGACCGAGCAATAAACGGTGAAAGTAGTGTAGGTCAGAAGTGTAAAAAGTGGCCTGGTCTTTCAGGGTGTTTAAGCACTGGGGGCTGAGGTGGTTAATAAGACCCTGTGTCTCCTCCTTCTTCCTCTTTGGCAGAAGCGCTGTGTAGGGTACGAGTACAGCGTTCCGTCTGCACAAGAGGGATGGATCCCCTGAGGAATATGTTTATGTCGCGGATGGCGGAGGGGGGTGAGGAATGGCTGCGTTCATTGCTCTGCAGTCTCGGATCCCCCTTGCCGTCTGCCCCTGGCCGTGCGTGTACCGCTGGGGGCGCTCCTGCCGTGCCTATTAGCTCTGGGACCTCGTCGGGGGCAGGTGGTCTGCCCGGCATATCCACCCCCCCTTATGGTTCAGTTACAGCCCCCCCCCCCCCCCCCCCGCATACCTTAAGCGCTGCCAGCGCTGTTGCGATCCCGGCCGGCCAGCACTTCTTGGCAGCGGCGTCCTAAGGTTTCGTCAGCGCCCGCTCTTCCGGTCTCCACGTGTATGCCGGCAGTGCGGCGCGAAATCGGATCGTCAGTGATGGGGGCAAATGTTAGTCAGTCTCCTTCTGGGGACTTGCCTCCTACCGACCCCCCCCCCCCCCCCCGCCTTCGCAGGGGGGAGACTGAACCACCTGCCCTTGTGGGGGGCGATATAGTACAATTTGCAGCTGTAAGTGCTCCTGTGAGTGCTCCTACAGCGCCTATAAATGTCATGGCAGTACCGCTTGGTGGCGTTACGATGAGGAATTTGGACGCCGCCTGGCTTTACAGACAGAATTGGGCTGGGGGGTTAATGCCACGGATGTTTGGCTCAGGCTGATGGTAGGGCAGAAACCTCTCCCCTTTTCGGGGGCGGCCGCCGGTCCAGGGGGGTCCTCTGCCCCGGGGCCGGTGGCCGTCCGCCGGCCAGGGTCATGTTGGTTGTTTAACGAGGGGAACTGCAGGTTTGCAGGATTGTGTAGGTTCAAGCATGAGTGCTCAGCATGTGGCGGCCCCCATACAGCAAATAAATGCCCCCGGCCCCCCAAGCAGAGTGAGCAGGTCGTGCACAAGAACCCCGGTGAGCGTGGTAGAGATGGATCCCTGGCTAGACAGTTACCCCAATAGGCAGGTGGCTGCGCAGCTAAGGGCAGGGTTTTCAGTTGGGTTCTTTATTCCCTTCGTGTTGAATCGTTCTCCAATTTTTTTCGGATAACCTGAGGTCGGCCCGCGACTTCCCGGATGTCCTCAGGGAAAAAGTTGGGGCGGATTAGGGGCCCATTTAGCAAGTTACCTTTCCCCAACCTGCGGGTTTCGCTGCTCGGGGTGGTCCCAAAAAAGGAGGCCGGCAAATTCAGGCTAATCCACCATCTGTTTTACCCCAAGGCCTCGTCGGTAAACGACACCATCACCCCAGAGGATTCGTCAGTGTCGTATGTCTCATTCGACAGGGCGGTCGCGTTGGTCAGGGAGGCCGGTAGAGGGGCCCTCCTGGCTAAATCAGACATAGAATCGGCTTTCCGCCTCCTCCCAGTTCACCCCGATTGTTTTCATTTGCTAGGTTGCTGCATAGATGGTCAGTTTTACTATGACATGTGCCTTCCCATGGGCTGTTCCATATCGTGTCATTACTTTGAAATGTTCGTGTCTTTTCTAGAATGGGCTGTTCGTTACGACACGGGTTCTACGTCTGTTTTGCATTATTTAGATGACTTCCTGTTCGTTTACCCCGGACCGGTAGGGGGTTGTCTGTCCCTGTTGAACAATTTTTTGATGAGGATGGCCCAGTTTGGGGTTCCCATTTCGGTTGAGAAAACGGAGGGCCCAGTAACGCGGCTGTCTTTCCTGGGGATCGAAATCGACACGGTAGATATGGTCTTTAGTTTGCCTGCCGAGAAGCTGCAGAAGCTTCTCGGCTTGATTGATGGGTTTTTAGCCGTCAGGAAGGTTACTCTCCTACAGCTCCAGTCCTTGTTAGGCCTTCTGTGTTTTGCGTGCAGAGTGATGCCCATGGGGCGATTTTTGCACGGCGTTTGTCGTTGGCCACTTGCGGCGTTAAAGCCCCGGGTCACCGTATTCGACTTACCAGGACCTTGAAGGACGATTTGAAGGTGTGGAGGTCCTTTTTACTTTTCTACGTGTTATATGTCCAAAGAGGTTCCTAATTCCGAGTTATCCCTGTTCTCCGATGCCGCAGGTTCTTGCGGTTTCGGTACCATTTTCGGGAACGAGTGGTGTGCGGCTACATGGCCCGAGGCATGGTCTTCCTCCGTATTGTGCCGGAACCTCGCGTTACTCGAGCTGTTCCCGATTATTGTGGCAGTAGAGCTTTGGGGTAGGAGTTTATCCAATAGTCATGTTTCTTTCTGGACAGATAATTTGTCAGTGGTCTATGGGATTAACAGTCTTTCTTCCTCCTCCCTCCCAGTTTTGTCCTTGCTCAGGCACTTGGTGCTTAAGTGTCTTGAGTTCAACATCTATTTCAGGGCTCGACATGTTCCGGGGGTGGAGAATAAGATTGCTGATGCTCTTTCCCGTTGTCATTGGCAGGATTTTCGGTCCCTTCACCCTGAGGCGGATCTGGAAGGCAAGAAATGCCCGCAGCACCTATGGCTCCTGGTGGACAGCAGATGATGTCACTGATTCATGCCTCGGTTTTTCCTGCGACCTGGCAGGCTCATGGTCAGGTGTGGGGGGGAATGGGAGAGCATGGTGGGGGGGCAAGATGTGGTTTCTAGAGATGATCTTCGCCTGGAAGTTACAATTGAATGGTTGTTACGGTTACGCTCCAGCGGGGTTTCAGCTTCAGTTGCGCAGCGTCGGCTGTCCGGGGTAGCCTTCCATTTTCGGTTGCGTGACTGGCCGGACGTCACCAAGCGGTTTATTATCCGCCAGGCATTGCGTGGGTGGAGGAAGGAGCTCGTATACCGTGAATGTAGGCGTCCCATATCATTCAATCTTTTAGGCAGACTCATCGCTAAGCTTTCTGAGGTTTGTGTGTCCCGGTTCGAGGTTGCCCTATTTTCTGCTAGCTTTAGTTTGGCCTTCTTTGCAGCGCTGCTCATCAGCGAGTTAGTATCCCCGGCTGGCCGCAGACCAGGCGGCCTTTCCTGTGCTGACGTGGTCCTGGGTAATGATTCATTGAGGATCCGGGTGAGTCGTTCCAAGACGGACCAGTTTGGTAGCGGCTCGTGGATCCCCCTGCACCCGGTTCCTGGTGTGACATGCACCTACGTAGCTCCCTACGTAGGTCGGGCCATACTTTCTTTGCGCATGCAGACGGCTCTCCTCTGACCAAGTTTCAGTTCACTTCGGTTTTTAGGGCCTGTTTAGAGCTGTCCGGTATGAATCCCAAGGAGTTTGGCACGCATTCATTCCGCATTGGGGCGGCGACCGAAGCCGCTAGGGCAGGTTTGCCAGAGTCTGAGGTCATGAGGATCGGCAGATGGAAGTCTGCTTGCTTTGCAAGGTATATTAGACCGGACCTGTTGTAAGCATAATAAAAAAATAAAAATAAAAAAGGGAAAAAATCTGACTCCGGTTCTTCCCCCCTTTTTTTGGGTCTGTTCGGCTGATCGCTCTAGTTAAAATTATGTGTGAGTTCTTTCGTTGTTTTAATGGTTGTTTCTTCGCAGGAGCAGTGAGACCAACTGTGTGGATGGTGGGTCATTCCTACATATTCTGGGCCGCGCAGAGAGCCGAATGTCGACCTGGTTGGAGATCCCTGGGCTTCCGTGATGTAAGGGTATCATGGAGGGTGATCCGGGGCCTCAGATAGTCTCAGCTACTGTCGCAAGTGGTGGAAATTGGTATGCAGGCAGGTGGTCCCGTAGTGTCGGTTGTCCACGCTGGTGGCAACGATATTGGGTCCATGCCGTTGATAGAGCTCTTGACGTTCATGCGGTCCGACCTAGAATGTTTTCCGTCTTTCTTCCGAGAGGTCATTTTGGTATGGTCTGAGATCGTGCCAAGGGTGGTTTGGCAAGGTGGTATAGATGGAGAGGCCATCGAGAAGTGCAGGCGGATGGTGAACGCTCAGATGTCCCGGTTTGTTAGATTCCGCGGTGGGGGGGTTGTTCGTCATCAGCAGTTGGAGGGAGACAACCGCTCGTTGATGAGGCAAGACGGTGTCCACTTATCCGATATCGGCCTGGATATTTTCCTCTCTGGTCTCCAGGATGGGGTCGAGCAGGCCATGTTCTTGTTGGGTGGTGGTCAGAGCCCCGTTTGAGGGTGGGTCTCCTCCGTGGCGGCAGGTAAAGAGGAATAGGATGCTGAGCAAGTAAACTGGCGTAACTGCCCGCTGGGAGTCCAGCGGCCGGAAGATCGCACGGGCTCAGGTATGTTTTATGCCGTTCAAGAATTAGCTGTGGCCGACTACCACCCAACAAATGGCAATAAAAGTTATGAACACGACTTGGTTGTCAGTGTCGTTTGTAGCGGGTTAACATGGTGGGGCCAGAAGTGTAAGGGGTTACCCCTTCCCCTCCTCCTTTCCTAAAGTGACTACCAACAGTCTGGAGGACACCTGACCATGTCGGGAGGGTGTACAGGGACTGGGGGTCACCCTTCCCCCTCCCAGGTCCCCTATCCTTGTGTTGTAGGGCCCCAGGGTATTTGCCTTGGTTTGGTGCCTGGGGGGTTAATGGTTTCATCCTGCAGCGCAGGAAGGGGCGTGTTGGTTATGCTCCCCTTAATAAGACCCTGTGTCTCCTCCTTCTTCCTTTTTGGCAGAAGCGCTGTGTCCCTCCCTCCCTCCCTGATATATAGGCATGAAGGTTATTTTCGGTTTGTGGTTGTTATGGTTCTGGAGGTTTTTTCGAGTTCTGGGCGGATGTCTCGTGTTAAGGGAGGCATTCTATTAAGTCACAGCTGGCGGCAGGTAAAGAGGAATAGGATGCTGAGCAAGTAAACTGGCGTAACTGCCCGCTGGGAGTCCAGCGGCCGGCAGATCGCATGGGCTCAGGTATGTTTTATGCCGTTTAAGAATTAGCTGTGGCCGACTACCACCTAACAAATGGCAATAAAAGTTATGAACACGACTTGGTTGTCAGTGTCGTTTGTGGCGGGTTAACACGGTGGGGCCAGAAGTGTAAGGGGTTACCCCTTCCCCTCCTCCTTTCCTAAAGTGACTACCAACAGTCTGTGTGTAGTGTCCCACTAGGTAGGCGTGGGCACTACACAAGGGTCAATTGGTTCACGTGTTACTTCTGCTCACAAGGGACAGTTATATTGTATTTACCTGTGCACTTTAATGCATTTTCTATGTGCTTTTATATGCAATGTTTCCCCTGTGTCATGCATAGCAGGCCTATGAGGGTGTAGTTAGGCATCCTAGACACTAGAGGGAGATAGAGAGCCCCTAGTATAAATGTTCAGGCCCAGACAGGGAGGGGTTTGGTCATAGTCAGGAGTCTGTGGAGACAGAAGTGAGAAGGCACCAGCCGGAGATATGCTGAGGGCCTCCTCCTGACATGCATCTTGATAGTCCTGGCTGCTAGCTACTACCAGGAGGCTAGTGAAGAACTCTAGCCTGCCTGTAGATAAAGTGAGCCTCAGTTAGCTCAGAAGATTACCCCAAGAGAAGAGATGTACCTCCTGGGAGCAACCTGCAGCCACCTTCAGACCCAGCACAGGAACAGTACAACCAGCTCAGAGAAGTAAGCTGATGGGCAGAGGTACTATAAGTTACAGTCAAGAGTCAATACTGGAGGAAGATTCATATACCAAGGATTAAAGCCAGCATTTAGGCATCCGGGCCTTGGGATCCAGCCAGCTGGAATAGCTGAAGGGGATAGTGCAGCATAGGTCTGCTAAGCATTAACTGTTTACCCTCCAAGTATCTTGCAAGATTAATACCTGCCATTATTGAAAGTAAACCTGCTGTGGCATTTGTGATATAAGGGACTGCATCATTATCAACTGTAAACTGTCTGTACAAAGTTGGACTGTTTTCCAAAGTAAAGACACGTTTGGTTCACTATACCACCTGTGTACCTCAATTACTGCTACTAGAAAACCGGTGTGCCACCGTTACAGGCACTGGCGTCACGATCCTTAAAGGGACCTTGCCTCAGGCACTCAAAACACCTGCAACATCCAGGGCACCTCACCCAACATCAGGCCAGGTCTCTCCATACAGAGTGTGCCCCAGAGGAACTTGTGTCTACCTCTCCTTCACTGCCGCATGCCTGCCCAGGGTCCTCCAAAAAGGGAGTAACCCTCGATTGCCCATAACCGTGACCTCACTATCGCATTACCCTGCAGGTCTGGCGTGCTGCATGTGTATTGCCTTTTCTGATTTTGCAACTGTTTATGTGTAATGTGCCCGGTTCACCAGCAGATGGCAGCAGTAATGGTAGAGCTAGTTTACCCAGGTAAACTGGAATGGAGTCTTTCTTTCCATTCTAGCCCTCTCTAGAGAGGGAGGAGTTTTAGTTAGTGAAGTCAGTGTGGAGTACCCAGTGGTGTAGCGTGGGTTGCCAGCACCCAGGGCAAGCCAAAAATTGTGACCCCCCCCCCCCCCCCGGGCACGCCCCTTTTAACAGATACTGTAGTAGATCTTTAGCAGTCCTATGTAACACCACAGATAACACAGTGATAACTCTCTGAGTACAGATAATGTAGTAGATGTTCCCTGCAGTCCTATGTAACACCTCAGACAACACAGTGATAACTCTCTGAGTACAGATAATGTAGTAGTCCTATCTAACACCTTAGATAACACAGTGATAACTCTCTGAGTACAGATAATGTAGTAGATGTCACCTGCAGTCCTATGTAACACCACAGATAACACGGTGATAACTCTCTGAGTACCGATAATGTAGTTGATGGGTGTGAGGCCCCAGAATTCAGAACACACACAGTGATACCTCTCTGAAGTCTGGGGCCGGGCTGCAGCAGTGTGGGCCATATTCTCAATCTCCTCCTCCAACACTATCGTGAAACAGATATGTGGATGGACATTATTATTACAGGAGAATACCGCACCCATAACTGTTACATCCAGTGACCTCTCCTGTGATGTAGACTTTCCTCAACATCTTCATTCAGAGATAAGACTGCCATGACACCTTTTTTCAGCCACTTCTCGTCTCTGCAGAGTTTCACAGAAAAAAATGTAGGTTCCTCACTTTACTATCATCCTCCCAATCCTGGTGCCTCAACACTGTCATTCTGCTGCTACCCCTAATACTGTGCTAGTGCCAGACAGAGTACCCCATAATATTATTCCCCCTGTATATTATAATGTCCCCCTCTTTATTTTTAATGTAATGTCCCCCTCTTTATTATTAATGTAATGTCCCCCTCTTTATTATTAATATAATGTTCCCCTCTTTATTATTAATATAATATCCCCCTCTTTGTTATTAATATAATGGCCGCCTCTCCACTCTTATTAGTATGATGTCCTCAGTGGTCCTCCTCTTTCTGCTCCTCCCCCACCCCCATAGTGCCCCCAGTGTCTCTGCAATTAGGGTAGGGTACATTAAAAAAAATTATTAATACTTACCTCTCTCCATCACAGCTTGTGGCGTCCCGGCGCAGGCGGTCGCAAATGCCTCACTGTGCCTTCCCGCATCATCGCGTCATCTCGCGAGATCCGACGCAGGAGGTCACAGTGAGGTAATCAATTTGTGACCGAGTCCTGCGCCGCTCTACTGCCTTATAGGCTACTGCCTTATATGCCTATGAGGCATAACGGAGGGGACGGGAGCCATAGGCTCCTGTGGCCCTCATTGAAATTTCTGCTGCCTGGCTCCCCCTACAATTTGGCGCAAGCAGCACCTCCAGTATTACAGATCTCCAGGAAGAAACATTCAATGCGAGCAGAACTGTGAGTAACTTATCCAGAGACCAGGAGAAGCCAAATTCCTCCTCAGCTAGTCAGGCCCACACCAAGCAGAAGATAGAGCAGAAGACAGATTCCTGCCATATTCTCCAGTAACATCGTATAGGAGCAGAAGAGATATTGATCCCTGCCATACATTGCCAGAAACCTGCTGGGACCTAAAGACTAATGCTGTACCCCATATGGATTTATGCTGCAACCAGTAAAGACAAGTTGAACTTTATTACAAGTCTGGATCTCATTCATTACCACCAAATTCCTCCATTACTCCTAATAGCAACACTAATTTTATTGCAAGTGAGCCAGGATCCAGGAGTCCAGCCGTACCAAGGTAGGAGACACCATTGACACTACACAGAGACATTATCCCCACTCTGGCATTCCTCACCTGGTACGTGAGTTACAACATCTTAAAGGGCCCTGCAACAGTACCCTGCGCACGCTGCAATTGGCGTCACAAACAAACCATAGACTTATATACACAAACTCTGACCCACTGCATAATTGGCCACCGTACCACGGTCCTGCTTATTGCCAATGTGCCTTGTAAAAAATAAAAAATAACTTTTATTCAAACACTTTCAAAAAATTATCACTCAGGTAAGGTAATAGATTGGAGTGTAAGACAGGGTTCAATAGCCTGGTCACTTTTCTTGTGGTTGAGGCGAGGGTCAGTTAAAACTGGCGGTTTCTTATGAATCAATTCTAGCCTGTAGCTGCTTTCCCTATAATTCCTAATTTCAGGTAGGGGAGTCTAGCGTGTCTGTATGTCGGAGCACTCGCCCTGAAAAGAGCGACCCCCAGCCTCAGGATACCTCGGACCTAGTCTGCATTTCCCTGTTCATGCTAAATTGCTAATGCTGGATTGCTTCTGCTTCTACGCGTTTCGCCTAATGAATAGGTCTCTTCAGGAAGCGATGTGTGTAGTCTCAGCAAGTAGATTAAGGCAGTGGCAATGTTGTAGCGAAATTACCTTCCTTATAAAGGTGTAGAACCTCCCCTTCCCTGTGCATCAACATGAGTGGGCGGGCGGGGGCGGTTCTGGGAGTAACGTCTCTCCCTGTGATCTTGCTCCCCGCTCCTGCCGCAGAGCGGATGTGACGGACCTCTGGAGGAGCCGGCATGCCTTATCCCATAGCTGGACGACCAACTGTTATCTAGATTTGCTGACGCCATCTTGCGACTCATTGGACATTCTTTTATATCTGTGGAGACTATGCCTCTACGGAAATGTGACCGTATGGAACAACCACTTCCCTATGTTATGGTCGGTGCACAGTCCAATTGAGATTGATCTCCTGCCACTATCATTTGATGGCCCCCTTATAATCAAGATGAATACTTAACGGACACTGATTTATCAATATTGGTGGTCCTCACCCAAGTTACAGATATCACTTTATTGGATGGGTATCCGATATCTATGACATCAGCTTTTGATCTTACCTACCCCCTGATGATCACACATAGTGGGGGAAACGCGTTGGGGTTTTTTGTATGTCTTTTTATGTTTAGGGTGATTCATATACCTTGATGCACTGTGTACCTTGTTGACTGTTATCCAACGGCACTAGGGCTGTATACAGAGTCCATCAATTTACCCTATGTCTATAGGGGAGTGTATATGTACAGTGTCTTTCTTATTTTCTTATTTTCTACTGGCAGGCACCTACTCTACCCTCTATCCTCACCTCATTGTTAGGGTTGTCTTAGGACTTTGTGAGTCCAGGTTCGAGGACAGGGAGTCCCCACCATCAGGGGTCGTCCCTGGGCTGAGCACTAGACTAGGGTGAGAACGTAGGGACAGCTCTCCCCACCCTTCAGGATATAGGGGTATGGTTGCCTGCGGTAGATCTATCTGAGATTATCTCAGTGATTCTTGTCCCGTGTGTCTTACTTTAAGGATATTTATTAAAGTTTATCCATTTTAAGGGTTATAATATTTGCTGGAACTGGATCTGGGAGTAACGTCTCTCCCTGTGATCTTGCTCTCCGCTCCTGCCGCAGAGCGGATGTGACGCTCAGGGGGGCAGGTCTGTTGTCATTTCAGCCCATCCACCCACAAACATCCCCTACCAACTAAGAAATAAAACCCAGGGGCGACATAACGAATCAAGATAATAGATTCGAAATTATTAACCTCTCCTCATACCAAATCACCACTTCTGACTATACTCTTTTAAGTAAAGGGTTATCCTTCATGCCTACGGTGCGATTTGACTGTTTTGAGTGGAATAAGGACATTGCACTCTTTATAAGAAAGCTGTTGTGGCACAAACACTTTGTCTTGCAAGACAAGAAAAAGTGTGAGGAGATGAATATGGACACACAGGACCTTCAAATCACAAAAACATGAATGGACCTACTAACAGAAGTGGAAAAGAATAGGTTTGAGGGTCCGTTCACGAATCTGAAACGCAAAAGTGACCAAATGCCACCACCACCACTGCTTGACTCTCATGTCTCGATTTTCCAGAAGCTGGTCCTAAAGGACCTAGAAACAATCACCCTTAGACCCAGAAATTTGAGCCATGATGAATCTGTCGTTCTTAAAAAATTAGAACAAGACAAAAATATAGTGATAAAACCCTCCGACAAAGATGGGAATGTGGTAGTGATGGATCACAAATTATATGTTAAAATGTGCATAGATATCCTCAGTGACACCAATTCATATAGGGTCCTTGATAAAAACCCAGGTCCAGTCTTTCTCCAAGAACTAAAAACAATTCTAACAGAGGGTCTCAGACAAAAAATTATAGACATTAATTTAATTTTCTGCTACCAGAGTACCCCATAACAGCAACCTTTTACTCCCTACCTAAAATACATAAGGAGGTCACACCACTAAAAGGGCGTCCAATAGTGTCTGCGGTGGGAAGTATTGGACAAAATGTTGGCATATATGTTGACCACATCATAAGGCCATTTCTGGAGACTCTCCCCTCCTATATTCGGGACCCATCAGACTTTTTACTAAGACTTGAGGGGGTGTGTCTAGATGATGAAACTATACTGGGGTCAATTGATGTCGAGGCCTTGTACAGTTCCATTCATCACCATCTGGGACTGAAAGCAGTGGAAATCTTTTTATCCACAAGAGATGTTGCGTTATGTACACATAATCAATTTGTGCTGGATCTCCTGGAGTTTAATCTGATGCGCAATTTTTTCATCTTCAACGACCGATACTATCACCAGCTATGGGGTACCGCGATGAGGAGCCCATGTGCGCCGGCATACGCAAATTTACTCCTGGGCTGGTGGGAAGCCAACTGCATCTGGTCGGATGATCTCAGCCATTGGCATGAATATATCAGCCTTTGGCTGAGATTCATCGATGATATCTTTGTGCTATGGAAGGGGTCAAAGGACTCCTTTAATAAGTTTGTGGAGACTATCAACGAAAATAAACTAGGCCTGAGGTTCACCTTGACATGTGACCCCCAACATGCTTCCTTTTCTGGATGTGCAAATACAGAGAGGACGGCATAATTCAATAAGTACCACTATATTCCGTAAATCTACAGCATCAGTCTCCTGAGGTGGGAGAGTGCACATCCTTACTTACTACGAAAAGGGATTCCAAAAGCACAGTACATGCGAATACGACGTAACTGTTCAAATATGATGACCTCAGAATAAGGATTAGAAAAAGGGGTTAACCTGATGGGGTCCTCAGAACCGTCTTTGAGTCAGCATGTGTGTCCAAAAGAGAAACACTATTAATCCCCCAAAAATCTGAGCACACAAAGAAACAACCAGTAAGAATCATCGGTATGTTTGACAACGCACATGAACGTGTTAGACAGATCATAACAAAACACTGGGGTATACTATGTGATGACCCAGATCTTCGGGACGTGATTGGACCTTACCCTCAGATCACGTACAGGAAAGGACGAAGTCTGGGGGATAGATTAGTCCACAGCCATTTTCAACCTCCAGCAAGAGAAGGAGGATGGCTAACACGATGCCCAAAAGGCATGTTCAAGTGCGGAAAATGTGTGGCCTGTAGTCAAGTGAGGGTAACAAAAGAATTGACATGCTCAAAAATACTGTATACAAAATCAACCACTTCATCAATTGTCAGACAACAGGAGTGGTCTACCTAGCACAATGTAGCTGTCCATTAGACTACATTGGGAAAACCAAAAAGGAATTTAGACGACGCATCAAGGACCATTATAATGACATTGTCAGCAAAAAAGACACACAGGCAAAGGGAAAGGGAGGTTCTACACCTTTATAAGAAAGGTAATTTCGCTACAACATTGCCACTGCTTTAATCTACTTGCTGAGACTACACACATCGCTTCCTGAAGAGACCTATTCATTAGGCGAAACGCGTAGAAGCAGAAGCAATCCAGCATTAGCAATTTAGCATAAACAGGGAAATGCAGACCAGGTCCGAGGTATCCTGAGGCTGGGGGTCGCTCTTTTCAGGGTAAGTGCTCCGACATACAGCCACGCTAGGCTCCCCTACCCGAGATTAGGAATTGTAGCGAAAGCAGCTACAGGCTAGAATTGATTTGTGAGAAACCGCCAGTTTTATCTGACCCTCGCCTCAACCACAAGAAAAGTGACCAGGCTATTGAACCCTGTCTAGCGCTTCAATCTATTACCTTACCCGAGTGATAATTTCTTATTTGAATAAAAGTTATTTTTTTATTTTTAACAAGCACACTCAGTCCATTATAAATAAATTACAAGCTCCTGAGTGCAGATAGGCAGTGCTAAAAAGACATTGCACCACCTCTATCAGTATAGTTCAAACTATGGGGCATTTACTGGGGGCACAATATAGGGGTATTTTATACTGTCACATTACGGGGGCACTATGGGGACATTAGCTCAACTGGGGGCATTAAAAGGGGGTATTTTTTGCACTGGCACATTATAAGGAGAAATATTACTACTGGGGGGCATTATGATGGGCTTTATTACTACTGGGGGTCTATGGGGAACATGATTACTAGTATGGGCACTATTGGAGCATTATTACTTCTGGGGCACAGTGGGGACATGTTGGGGGCACTGTAGGAGCACTATTACTACCATGTGTGCTCTAGCAGAGAATTATTCCTATTGGTGGGACTTTTGGGAGCACAATTACTGTGGGGGCACCTTGGCACAGTATTAGCTTACCACAATTATTTTTGGGGGACTTTGTTTACACTATTAGTGTCAGGGGCACTTTTTGCTGGGCGCAGTTATTTTAGGGCACTGTGTGCCAATAATTATTGCAGGGCACTCTCTGCATGGTACTTGTATTATCAGGGGATTTATCTGTTTTTGCAGTATAGTATTGGGGTGCACAGCGGCACAGTATTGGGGGTGGTAGGATGATTTGTCCATAAGATGGGAGGATGATGGAAAAGTAGTAAACTAAGATTTTGTTTGTCAAACTGCAGAGACGAGAAATGCCTGAAAAATGGTGGTCTGGTCTGAAGGTCTGAAAGGAGAAGATGAGTAAAGAGAACATCTACATCAAAGAGACGTCATTGGATGTAAGAGGTATGTGACGCTATATTACCCTGTATGTAGGGGAGGATGGAGGGGTTAGTAGTACAGTACTATCTGCATATTGTAAAAAAAAAAAAGTAATCTGCAAAATACTATATATTTGTGTCAGAAGTTGTGCTTTTTTAATTTTTAGAATAATGATACAGCCATTTTATTTGATACTTTTGTGCTGATTCTTATTTTTTTCCCCTCTATATTAAGGGACACTATAGTCACCAGAACCGGGGGACGTGGCCTGAGCATGGAGCTGTGAACACGCAGTTTACAGAGCTCCCGGACCCTGGGCCCTCTCATCTGCCTTTTAATCGCAACGACACCGCTCTATCATACTGGAAGAGGCTGGTGAGACGTTCAGGCTGCCGCGGGTCCACATATTTGACTTCGGAACCGCACATCGCGAGGTATTTCTCTCATACTTCGGCTCCGGCACGCCTGCCCGACTCCCCTAAGATGGCGCCTGCAGAGGAACAAGTGGCAGCGGCACCCGCTCCCCTAAGCCACGCTCCTTCCCTCAGCTTACCGGCTCCAACGCAGTTGGCCTCCTCGTCGCAGACGACTCCTGCTGATGGTCTAGCTACAAAGGCACCCACGCTTGCAGGCCGTACTCACCTCCCTTGCCTGCTGGCGCCGGAACAGTCGGCCCTCCCGTCTAAGATCGCATCCTCGGGAGCGCATGAGATAACTGCTCCCGCGCCACAAGACCAAACTCACTACCTCAACATGCCGGCATCATTACGAACGACCCCCCTGCCTCCTGCATTGATTACTGGAGACCTTCTCCCACTGCCCCTGGAGATCCCACCTGGCTCATTGGAAGCAGATAATGCTGCCTCTTTAGCTATTCTGGTGAGTGAAATACCCCATGCCGCCACATCCAGTCCTCACACTTGCAGTCTGCCGGACTCTCCACCTCTCTGCTGTCGGCCTGAGACACTGGCCCCACATACTGGCGGCATTCAACTTCCACGAGTGGCACAGCCATGCACACTGTCACCACATGCCCAGGATTATTTATCCGTTGCGAACAGGGACGATTGGCCCTCCCAGAACTCACATGTAGATCTCCCTTCTACCCCTGCTATTTTTCACTCTCCACCTTCATCTGCTTCGCCTGGTAGACGTTCCAAGCGCTCGAAACTTAGAGATATATGGTCCCTCCTCAGTACTCTTCCTACTAAGATGGACCTGGAGGCAATCATACAAAGGGTCGAATCTAAGCATGACCAGGCTATAGCAGAGGTCAAGGCTGACCTAACAGACATTTCTACTAAACTGGCGTCACAAGCTCAAGTTTCAACTGATCTGGATGCTCGTCTCACGAATGTGGAAACAACCATGGCCTCTCAAAAGGCTTTAAACAGACACCTGCTTTTACAGCTGTATGACCAAGAAAACAGGGGTCGACGCAATAATATCAAGTTGCATGGGATTCCCGAGGAGGTCCCTGCCACCGATTTGCGCAAAGCAGTGTCCACCATATTCAATTCTCTCCAGGCCTGCGGAGTCAGAAATAGAGCTCGACAGAGTTCACAGGGTCCTAGGCCCTAGGCATCCGGATAACTCAGCTCCGCGTGATGTTCTGTGTAGAGTCTATTTTTTCAGAGAAAAGGAGGAACTTTTGCAAAGAGGCTGGAGGCAGGGCCCTACATTGTTCGCTGGATCACAGATTCAAATCCTATCTGATGTGTCTAGGAGAACTTTACTTATGAGGCGATCTTTCAAACCTCTCTTGCAAGCTATCACGGACGCTGGAGCCACCTATCGCTGGGGCCAGCCATTCCACCTGATCATCCGTAAGAATGGAACGTCTTTTGCCCTACACACCCCCGACCAGTCGGGGGATCTTGGACGTTTCCTGGACATCCCGCCCATTTCACTGCTGGACTGGTTTGATGTCCCGATCTCCTCAACTCCAGCAACTGGGCTCCCACCACGTATGAGTGTCGGACCTCTACGAGACCGTTCCCAAGACTCGCAACCTCCAGGACAGGGGACTTCCTCAAGAGTAGCTTCGGGTCCTGTGGGCTGAGGCGGGCCCCCATTATTCTACTTGCAGTGCCTAGTATAGACCTCGATCGAGAGTAAATACAGTGGCCAGTATGTGGTACCTACACTCTTGACGGTTTTCCGTTGGTGGTTATTAAGCCCTTGATCTTTACTGTCCTCTGTATCTTCAGTCTCCTTTCGTTGTCTGAATATGTCCGACTCGGGGAAAGGGACGCATCTCTGATTGCTCTCCTTCACCCCTACTAGGACCGTGAGTCTTGGTTTGCTCATTTTGGGCTTGCCAAGAGTTGCGTAGTGGAAACTTTCTTCCACAGTTTTGTTTAGTTCAGTTCTAGTTTATTCATTTAGTATATTCTCCTTACTACTTATCTGGTTAATTTTTGTTTTACCTGACCTGGATTAGCCGGTTTGGGTATTTAGCCTCACATGCATACTTACCTTTCTTTGAATTAAATTTTGTGTACTGTCCACATATCCTCCTATTCTTTTCCTTCCCCCCTGTTGTCCCTCTCCCCCCTTTTGTTCTCTTACAGGCCTTGACTATGTCCGATATTACCTTTGCATCAATCAACGCCAATGGGCTGCATACGCCTGAGAAACGCTCCTCCATTCTCCGTCTCCTGTGGTGTAAAAAGGTACAAATTGCCTTCATTCAGGAGACGCATTTTTGCAAGGATGTGATGCCAATTTTTAGATACCCCAGATACCCCGATGCATACCATAGCTGTTACAACGTTTCGAAATCGAGAGGTGTGAGTATCCTCATTGCTAGATCCACCCCCTAGGAATTGTTAGATACTAGCTCGGATGACACAGGCAGGTTTCTGTTTGTCAAATGTTGTATAACGGGTCAATTGTACAACTTGGCCAATATATACTTGCCTAATACCAAGCAACTCAGGGCCTTGGCAGGAATCCTATCTAAATTGGATAGCTTTGCAGAGGGCACACTTTTGGTCGGAGGAGATTTAAATGTCGCTCTGGACCCACTTGTAGATGTCTCTAGAGGAGTCTCTCATCTAGCTTATTCCTATCTCTGTCGCATTGAACATCTCCTTCACAGTCACCAGCTGGTGGATGTGTGGCGAGCGGTCAACCCGGACGCTAGGGATTTCACTTACTACTCTGCAGCTAGGGACGTTTACTCCATATTAGATTATTTTCTTCTGAGACACTCGGCTGTTCCACTCATCGCCTCTTCCTCAATTGATCCTATGACATTCTCGGATCATGCCATGCTCCATGTTTCTTTGAAATCCCCTCTTCCGTCTCCCAGATCTTGGCAATGGTGCCTGAACGAATCCCTGTTACAAGATTTAGAAGTCTCTCAAGAAATTAGCTTGGTTCTCTCTCGCTATTTTGAGGAAAATCAAGTTGACAATGCCTCTCCTCTTACAGTGTGGGCTGCGCACAAATGTGTAGTAAGGGGGGAGTTCATCAAGCATGGAGCTCGACGTAAAAAGGAGAGGGCGTCTGAAATTTCCCAGATTCTGTCGGAAATTGCCGGTCTAGAGCAGGCACATAAACATTCCCATGCACTGACCGTTCGCTCGGCTCTAATAGCGGCCAGGGGTAAGCTCAGGGACAAGCTAGATGTCCGCACGAAAACCATCCTTACCAGGGGTCGAAGACATTTCTTTGAATATGGTAATAAATGTGGTAGACTTCTAGCACGATCATTACGTAAACAGAGAGCGAGAAATTATGTCCCCCGAATTGCCCCCCACAGGGCCACGTTCTGAATAATCCTGATTCCATAACAGAGGCCTTCGCCCACTTCTACCAGAACCTATACAATCTCCCACATCCTAACCCCAATAGCCTGTCTCTAGACCTGGCTATGCGCACATACCTGGCCAAGTCGGGTTTACCCAAACTCCTGAGAGAGGCCCTTGAGGGCCTAGGCGGACCGATCACCGCTGAGGAACTTAGAGAGGTACTGAAGTCCATGCAGCCCAGCAAAGCTCAAGGCCCAGATGGCCTGCCAGCTTCATATTACAAGAGATATCTCCCCCTCCTCCAGACCCCACTTACCAATGCCTTGAATAGGGTAGGTTTGGAAAAACCCCTCCCCAAAGATATGACGCACTTGTAACATCCCAGAGTATGTCACTAAACTCTTTCTCCCTGCTACAACATGTCAGGTGTATATGTATATTGTCATCTTGTGTAATCTAACAATGCATTCTTTCATTATATGTATTTTCCAGGCCTGTATAATGTATTTGCTGTAATTTCCATGTACACCAGCAGGTGGCAGCAATATGTTCAGCAGACCTTAGCCAGTTTAGTATATCTAGACTGGAATAGTACATTCCAGTCTAGCTCCCCCCTCTTTGAGGAGGTGTGGAATGTTCCCACATCCTGCCTCATGGGGAGGAGAAGGAAGTTTAGTTAGTGTACCAGCCCCCCTGCTTGGGGAAGGCTGTGTTGGTAGGAGCTCCCAGACATAGGGATCCCAACCTAGGATCCAGCCTCGGCTGAGGCCAAGGATCCTTCTTCCCAGACTGAGCCCTCCAGCCTCAGTGCTGGTGGACAAGAAAGCAGCACCTCCAGAACTACAGATCTCCAGAACGAAATCATACCCTGCAAGCAGTCCTGTGAGTAACTTATCCAGAGACCAGGAGATGCCAAATTCCTCCTCAGCTAGTCAGGCCCACACCAAACAGAAGACAGACAGAGCAGAAGATAGATACCTGCTAGATTCACTAGGCATATGATAAGAAGCAGAATATATATTGATTCCTGCCACATATTGCCAATACCTGCTAGGACCCAAGGCTAATGCTGTTACTCGTATGGATTCAAGCTGCATTAAGTAAAGACAAGTTGAACTTTATTCCAAGTCTGGATTTCCTTCATTCCTCAGTTACTCCTACTGACAACACTCATTTTATTGCATGTGAGCCAGGATCCAGGAGTCCAGCCGTACCAAGGTAGGAGACACCGTTGACATTACACAGAGACATTATCCCCACTCTGGCATTCCTCACCTAGTACGTGAGTTACAACACCTTAAAGGGCCCTGAAACTATAACCTGCGCACATTGCAATTGGCGTCACGAACAAAAACTATTAATATTGCGCCAGTGTGTATCAGTCCCAATCCGGCTTACTGCATATTTTGGCGTAACTGTAAACAGGATCGGATCGAATTGTGTGCCATCCCTGTCCAACAGAACCGGATCCAAGTGTGCGCTTAAACGGATCCCATCGCATGTTTCACCGTATTGCAAGAGCTGCAGTTTGTACAAAACCCTGAAAATCGACTTTATTGCCGTATTGCTGTGCCAGAAAGCACCATGCGATGCCCACGAGTACTCAAAAGGTTAATTCGCCATATTCTCAAAATGGCGCCACCTCTCCATGCTTGTCAGAAGCGGGAAAACTCAAGAACGCCCTCCCAAGAGCGCGAAGATGCCGAATACGCCCCCCTAGAAGCCGGAAAACTAAAGACTGCCCACCACGAACTTTACATTGTGAGCCAAGGGAGTGAAGAATCCTCCCTCTGGGCTCCACCCTCACTTCCTGAACGCACCCCGACAAAGGAGCCAAGGAAGATGGCGCTCCCTTCGCCGAAATGGAACCAAATGGTTATCGGAGGAGAGCCGGTGTATGAAGAACACCCGCCAGAGATTAAAGTCTCTCAACTGGTGAAGAGAAGTGGTCCCTCCGTTTTTGCCACAAGTCTGGAGGCAGTGGATCCCTCCGCGGCTACGGAGCCTGCAACCCAGATTGCTGCCAGCGCCGAAGAAAAGATGGCCACCGCACTCCAGCCCGCTCCCGCGGAAGCAGATGTCAAACCCCTCAAGACAAGGGAGGAGATGACTGCGCCAACCATCTTACCAGCTGCCCCAGCGACTGACGTTCCGGACCAGAAGCAAGCCGCGATACCTGCTAAGCGGACTACAGCTTCGGAGACGGCCCTGATGACGTCACCTATCGCGGAGGTCCCCGTGCACCACCAGGAGGCATCGGAACCGGACGCCCAGCCGCGACATCAGGTAGGAGCAGACGCGCTCCCTGAGGCCCAGGCCCGGTCCGTAGCTGCCCCTGCACCGCTCCCTGTGGGTCCCAATACCTCTATCAGGCCTAGGCCTGCTCCGCTAAGGACACCTACTGGTGCGGCGGAGGCGGCCGGAACTTCCACTCCGCCGCCCAGAGCCAATACCGCCAGAGCGGGACGTTTAAACTTAGAGGTCCCCGTAGTGATCCCTGAAATCCCTGCGGCTCCAACTCTACAGGTGGGGCAAACAAATAACTCTGTCCTGACTTTCAATCCCAGAGTTCAACCCTACATTTTGCCCTGGAAGCTCCCACAGGCACCCTCAGTTTGTTTACCAGAGCCCCTTCAGCCAGAGGTTTTGTCCACCTCTGCACCGGCTAGGGATCCCGGTTTGCAGCCTGTCAAAGCTGCATTCACCAGGCTGACTGCTCAGCCAATTCCAAAAGACACCACAAGAGGGCAGTGGTGCACCACTACAGCTGCTGAGAGCACCAGACAGGTTAAAGAAGAACTTTTGCATCCTCAAACATGGGATCCAGGAGGATGTTTTCCAGACTTTCCTGTGAGGAAAACTACCCATTGTGCAAATTACCCACTACCTTGCGTGAATTACAATTAACTCTATTGTTGCCCATTGGATTACAATTAACTTTTGGACTTTTTCCTCCTGTCCACAGTCAAGCATTTCAAGTAAAAGGACTCAAGTCATATTTGAGCGTATTATTGCACTGATATTTGCATAATGTTTTTGCACTAATTTCATTTCAAGTTTACCTGTTATGCAACGTTCAAGATAACATGCCCATTGTGTGTATTATCCTTCTAGGTGCCGCAATGTGAATTTATGCACTGTTTATGATGATTGCACTTAACCATTGCACTTAACAAAAAATGTAGCAATTTACTTAAGTATGCCTTAACTTAACAGCTCTTGTTCTCTCCCCCTTTATACGGACTGTCTTCATACGGACGCTGAATACTAATGGCCTACACCCGGTGATGTATACCCATAGGTACCCAGGGTAGGACCAAGTGGTAAGTCCTGGCAGATCCAGTAGTTACACAGGTACCCCCGCTGCTTCGGGGCTCGTTAGAAGCCCTAGGCTGCTCCTTCCCGCTTGTTAAATGTTCAGGATTGTTCCCATCCTGAGGTGTCTCATTTCCAGGAGATCTATGGGATTATACTACCCTCCTCCTGTGACATTGCCAGAAGTGTACGATAAATACCTCCCCTTCTGAGCCTTTTGCCTAAGGTAAGGCGCCTCAAGCCTTAGAGCCATATTCTAGCTACCCCACAGTCATCATAGTGATCGTGCTACAAGCCAAATTTCTTCAGACTATGGTGCAGGGAAGGGAATACAAGATAAAGCCACCCTTTCATTTGCGGGCATTCCATTACATAATGGTGGGATTACGGAGTAAAGACACCCCCATGCTTTCTTTGATGTTTGATGGCCATAATAACATACAAAGTCAGTCAGTAAAGGTTTTGCTTTGTGCAGTATTTAGGTTACCTGGTTATACCAAGAGAAGGAAACTGTGTGTTGGACACCTTACTCTAGCGGGCAGGAACCTGGGGAAAGCCGTTTCATGTTTTGTCTATGTATGTCTTTATATGCAAATTCACGCAGCACTTTGTATTTATTGGGTACCCAGAGCTGATTCTTTCTCACCCTCCTAAGCATACACCGAGGACGGCTTCACTTAAAGTAAGGGGGTATGTAACATCCCAGAGTATGTCACTAAACTCTTTCTCCCTGCTACAACATGTCAGGTGTATATGTATATTGTCATCTTGTGTAATCTAACAATGCATTCTTCCATTATATGTATTTTCCAGGCCTGTATAATGTATTTGCTGTAATTTCCATGTACACCAGCAGGTGGCAGCAATATGTTCAGCAGACCTTAGCCAGTTTAGTATATCTAGACTGGAATAGTGCATTCAAGTCTAGCTCCCCCCTCTTTGAGGAGGTGTGGAATGTTCCCACATCCTGCCTCATGGGGAGGAGAAGGAAGTTTAGTTAGTGTACCAGCCCCCCTGCTTGGGGAAGGCTATGCTAGTAGGAGCTCCCAGACATAGGAATCCCAACCTAGGATCCAGCCTCGGCTGAGGCCAAGGATCCTTCTTCCCAGACTGAGCCCTCCAGCATCAGTGCTGGTGGACAAGAAAGCAGCAGCTCCAGAACTACAGATCTCCAGGATAAAATCATACCCTGCGAGCAGTCCTGTGAGTAACTTATCCAGAGACCAGGAGAAGCCAAATTCCTCCTCAGCTAGTCAGGCCCACACCAAGCAGAAGACAGACAGAGCAGAAGATAGATACCTGCCAGATTTACTAGGCATATGATAAGAAGCAGAATATATATTGATTCCTGCCACATATTGCCAATACCTGCTGGGACCCAAGGCTAATGCTGTTACTCGTATGGATTCAAGCTGCATTAAGTAAAGACAAGTTGAACTTTATTCCAAGTCTGGATTTCCTTCATTCCTCAGTTACTCCTACTGACCACACTTATTTTATTGCATGTGAGCCAGGATCCAGGATTCCAGCTGTACCAAGGTAGGAGACACCGTTGACATTACACAGAGACATTATCCCCACTCTGGCATTCCTCACCTGGTACGTGAGTTACAACACCTTAAAGGGCCCTGAGACTATAACCTGCGCACATTGCAATTGGCGTCACAAACAAAAACTATTAATATTGCACCAGTGTGCATCAGTCCCAATCCGGCTTACTGCACACGCACACATTACAGTGATTCACAAGGAGGGTAAGGACCCTACAGCCTGCGCTAGTTACCGCCCCATTTCATTGCTCAATGTTGATCTTAAGTTATTTGCGAAGGTACTGTCCACACGTTTAGTCCCGTTCCTGCCTGATCTTATACACACCGACCAGGTAGGCTTCGTTACATCGAGGGAGGCGAGAGACAATACCACCAAAGTGCTGAACTTGATTCATCAAGCCAGGTTAGAATGCTCTTCTCTCTGTCTCCTATCCACTGATGCCGAAGAGGCTTTTGACAGAGTGGGATGGCCTTGATTATTTGCAGTGTTGAATCACGTGGGCATTGAGGGTTCAATGTTAAGATGGATCCGCTCCCTTTATACCTCGCCTTTGGCGGCCACAAAGGTTAATGGTGTCCTCTCGTCCTCCCTCAATATCAGGAATGGGACCCGTCAAGGGTGCCCTCTCTCGCCCTTGATTTTCGTCCTTACCCTAGAACCCCTACTCAGGATGATCAGGAAAAATCCTGACATTTCGGGACTGGTAGTGGGTGACCAGGAGTTCAAGATAGCGGCCTACGCGGACGACTTAATGTTCATGATTTCCAAACCCCGGATCACCTTCCCTAACCTAATAGCTGAATTTAATACATTCCACAACCTCTCCAACCTGAAAATTAATTTTCAGAAATCTGAGGTACTTAATGTATCCTTGCCAAACTTCCTTTGAAACTGACCTGGCAACTTCTTTTTCATTCAAATGGACGGCGGGCATTACACCCCTCTTCTGAGTCGGATTAGGGGAGACCTTAAGAGATGGTCTGAAGGTTTATATACCTGGTTTGGCCGCTGTGCCATCTTCAAAATTAATGTTCTTCCGCGTCTGCTATACCTCTTTCAGACTCTCCCCATACACGTACCAGCTAGTTTCTTTGATACTGTACACCGTGACCTTTTTTTAGATTCATTTGGGCTAGGGGGAACCTGAGACTGGCCAGATCCCTACTCCATGTTCCAAGGGACAAGGGAGGTTTGGGGATACCTGATCTTCGGAAATATTACGCTGCTTCTTTGCTCCAACGGGTTGTGGATTGGTGTCGACATGCTCCATTCAAACAATAGGTCTCCACTGAACAACTCTCTTCCCAGACCCCTCTGGCCCTCCTACCATGGACTAGGAGGAGAACCCCCACTGCACTCTCCAGTCACCCCATCATTGGGCCTACCTTACTTCAATTTCACAAATATCAACGCTTTCCCATTATCTCCCCAACACCTTCTCCAATGTTTCCTATCCTGGGACACCTAGAATTTCCGGTAGGTTGTTCTGGCAGTCCCTTCATGCAGTGGTGTTCGAGTGGTAGGTGTTGTGCACCTTTCTTTAGAATCTCTGCACGGTGGTTCACGTATGCTGAACTGTCGAGGTTGTCGGACCCCTGTGCCCTCGGACCATGAAGATCCAGACAATTACATCACTTCCTTTCTTCTATCCCCTCCTCCCCGGGCCTTAATAGGTCCCTTACACCCTTTGAAAAAGCATGTATCGGCTCAGGAGTTTACCGTCATTTTCTTTCAGAATTCTATAAAGTACTAGTATTTCCGCCCTCCGTTTATTGACAAGTGGATTTAGGATTTGCAAGTTGATATCACCGCCGACCAATGGCCAAAACTATTCCAATTGGCCCATAAATACTCCATTGCCAGTAAGTATCAAGACGCCAGCTACAAAATGCTATCTAGATGGTATTATGTTCTGACCCGTCTTCAGAAAATGTTTCCGACGGCCTCCCCATTATGTTGGCGTTGCGAAGCATCTCATGGCTCGTTGCTTCATATTTTCTGGCAATGTGACAAAATCAAACGATTCTGGGAATCGGTTCATAAGATCTTGGCGACCATTTTTTCTTTTTCTGTACCTAATATTCCCGTTCTTTTCTTATTACTTCTATCGGACTTACCTTGGAGTTTGCTCCGCCGGTCTTGCATTTGCAACTTGGTTATTGCAGCCAGATTTTGCATTCCAGCTAAATGGAAATCCCCCGTTCCGCCATCCACTGAGCTTTGGGTTCAGAAAGTGGAAGAGATCCGGAGAATGGAGGAACTAACAGTGTTTATGAAGAATACTCATAAGGCTTTTGTTACTGCCTGGACACCATGGTTTATCTTCCAGGACTTTGAAAGGGGTTGTTTCTACTCCTGTTACTTGCTCCATCCTATTGCTGTTCTCCCCTACCTTGTAGTCCTGTTACCCTTTTCTGTTGTCTAGTCTTAACTGTGATTTATTTATTTTTTATTGGATTAAGTTCACGTGTTGCGTGCTGCTCATAGAGTGGCTTCACTTCTTTCTTATGCATTTCCTCTGTCAGATATTTGTCATATTTTGAGTACATTTAGACTTTGATGGCAGGATTTATCTGATCTGTTTATGACTCACCGTTGGCCGGCGCCAACGCATCTATTCCACTGCCTGCAGATGTACTCGCTGTAACCCTTACTTCTATCTGTGAATACACTTAAATAAAGAATTTAATATAGTCACCAGAACCACAACAGCTAAACGTAGTAGTTCTGGTGTCTATAGCATGTCTCTGCAAGCTTTTTAATGTAAACACTGCCATTTCAGAAAAAAAGGCAGTATTTACATTACTGCCAAAGAACACCTCTAATGGCCACTCTTCATTATTAAAGTTTATTACTCTACGAGGTGTGTGGATTTTTTTTTGGGTGTGTGTGTGTTGTGGTGGAGGGTGTGAGTGCATGCTAGGGTGTGGAAAGACAAGATCCAGGGGGCCCAAGTAAATTCTTGCCCAGAGTCCAAGAAATATTAAAGACAGCCCTGCTTGTGGGCAATGATGCGTCGGGAACTGGATGCTGACCAGTGCAATTAATGAAGCCATCACAATCCGCTTGCACTATTGCTGCTGGCAAAGCAGACCACAGGCCAGAAGAGACCAGTACCATGAGTTGCTCCTGTTGATCATGGGAATTGGATTAGGTGTGTATGCCTTTTTTAGGAAACATTTACCTTGTGGGGATACTAAATCAGGCACTTGTGACCCAGTGTTTTACTGCTAAAGGGTTAAAGCAATTGTTTATTTTATATGGTTTGTTAGAGTTGTCGTATGGTTCATTGCTCAAACTATATACTTTATGCACTATGTAAAGAATAGTGAATGTGATGCACAGGAGTAACTAATAACCAAAAGAGGTGCACTCAGTAAAGTGGACTCACCCTGTCCACTCAAACCGGACTCACCCTGGCCACAAATCCAGTGCCAGCTAACCCTTTCCTCCCATATACAGATTTTTGGAGTACATAGTGCATAAACTGAGTATAACAAAAGTAACTGGGCACTCTCAGGATATCTGAACCATATGGAATTTATTAGCATATAAAATTAATAAAATGTAGTTGAATAAGTGGCAATATACAACAACAGCAGTCAATGTTGAACAATATCACATAGATAACTAAAATGGCATACCTATAGTGCATAGACTAATAGTAAGAAGCAGCAAAACTAATAGGATACAGTATATCATAAAAATCGATGAATGGATTTGGTACACTCTACTTATAATGTACACTGCTCAAAAAAATAAAGGGAACACAAAAATAACACATCCTAGATCTGAATTAATTAAATATTCTTCTGAAATACTTTGTTCTTTACATAGTTGAATGTGCTGACAACAAAATCACACAAAAAGAAAAAAATGGAAATCAAATTTTTTAACCCATGGAGGTCTGGATTTGGAGTCACACTCAAAATTAAAGTGGAAAAACACACTACAGGCTGATCCAACTTTGATGTAGTGTCCTTAAAACAAGTCAAAATGAGGCTCAGTAGTGTGTGTGGCCTCCACGTGCCTGTATGACCTCCCTACAACGCCTGTGCATGCTCCTGATGAGGTGGCGGACGGTCTCCTGAGGGATCTCCTCCCAGACCCGGACTAAAGCATCTGCCAACTCCTGGACAGTCTGTGGTGCAACGTGACGTTGGTGGATAGAGCGAGACATGATGTCCCAGATGTGCTCAATTGGATTCAGGTCTGGGGAACGGGCGGGCCAGTCCATAGCATCAATGCCTTCGTCTTGCAGGAACTGCTGACAGACTCCAGCCACATGAGGTCTAGCATTGTCTTGCATTAGGAGGAACCCAGGGCCAACCGCACCAGCATATGGTCTCACAAGGGGTCTGAGGATCTCATCTCTGTACCTAATGGCAGTCAGGCTACCTCTGGCGAGCACATGGAGGGCTGTGCGGCCCTCCAAAGAAATGCCACCCCACACCATTACTGACCCAATGCCATACCGGTCATGCTGGAGGATGTTGCAGGCAGCAGAACGTTCTCCACGGCGTCTCCAGACTCTGTCACATCTGTCACGTGCTCAGTGTGAACCTGCTTTCATCTGTGAAGAGCACAGGGCGTCAGTGGCGAATTTGCCAATCTTGGTGTTCTCTGGCAAATGCCAAACGTCCTGCACGGTGTTGGGCTGTAAGCGCAACCCCCACCTGTGGACGTCGGGCCCTCATATCACCCTCATGGAGTCTGTTTCTGACCGTTTGAGCAGAGACATGCACATTTGTGGCCTGCTGGAGGTCATTTTGCAGGGCTCTGGCAGTGCTCCTCCTGTTCCTCCTTGCACAAAGGCAGAGGTAGCGGTCCTGCTGCTGGGTTGTTGCCCTCCTACGGCCTCCTCCACGTCTCCTGATGTACTGGCCTGTCTCCTGGTAGCGTCTCCATGCTCTGGACACTACGCTGACAGACACAGCAAACCTTCTTGCCACAGCTCGCATTGATGTGCCATCCTGGATAAGCTGCACTACCTGAGCCACTTGTGTAGGTTGTAGACTCCGTCTCATGCTACCACTAGAGTGAAATAAACCGCCAGCATTCAAAAGTGACCAAAACATCAGCCAGGAAGCATAGGAACTGAGAAGTGGTCTGTGGTTACCACCTGCAGAACCACTCCTTTATTGGGGGTGTCTTGCTAATTGCTTATAATTTCCACCTGTTGTCTATCCCATTTGCACAACAGCATGTGAAATTTATTGTCACTCAGTGTTGCTTCCTAAGTGGACAGTTTGATTTCACAGAAGTGTGATTGACTTGGAGTTACATTGTGTTGTTTAAGTGTTCCCTTTATTTTTTTGAGCAGTGTATATACTATAAAAATGTGTATGTGTCTGTAGTTATTACAAGAGGAACCGCATCGGAACCGCAAAGATACCGGATGGGGCCTGATGTGTTTTTTAGTGTGATAGAACCATTAGGTAAATACACTGCTCAAAAAAATAAAGGGAACACAAAAATAACACATCCTAGATCTGAATTAATTAAATATTTTTCTGAAATACTTTGTTCTTTACATAGTTGAATGTGCTGACAACAAAATCACACAAAAATAAAAAAATGGAAATCAAATTTTTCAACCCATGGAGGTCTGGATTTGGAGTCACACTCAAAATTTAAGTGGAAAAACACACTACAGGCTGATCCAACTTTGATGTAATGTCCTTAAAACAAGTCAAAATGAGGCTCAGTAGTGTGTGTGGCCTCCACGTGCCTGTATGACCTCCCTACAATGCCTGTGCATGCTCCTGATGAGGTGGCGGACGGTCTCCTGAGGGATCTCCTCCCAGACCTGGACTAAAGCATCTGCCAACTCCTGGACAGTCTGTGGTGCAATGTGACGTTGGTGGATAGAGCGAGACATGATGTCCCAGATGTGCTCAATTGGATTCAGGTCTGGGGAACGGGCGGGCCAGTCCATAGCATCAATGCCTTCGTCTTGCAGGAACTGCTGACAGACTCCAACCACATGAGGTCTAGCATTGTCTTGCATTAGGAGGAACCCAGGGCCAACCGCACCAGCATATGGTCTCACAAGGGGTCTGAGGATCTCATCTCGGTACCTAATGGCAGTCAGGCTACCTCTGGCGAGCACATGGAGGGCTGTGCGGCCCTCCAAAGAAATGCCGCCCCACACCATTACTGACCCAATGCCAAACCGGTCATGCTGGAGGATGTTGCAGGCAGCAGAACGTTCTCCACGGCGTCTCCAGACTCTGTCACGTCTGTCACATGTGCTCAGTGTGTACCTGCTTTCATCTGTGAAGAGCACAGGGCGCCAGTGGCGAATTTGCCAATCTTGGTGTTCTCTGGCAAATGCCAAACGTCCTGCACGGTGTTGGGCTGTAAGCTCAACCCCCACCTGTGGATGTCAGGCCCTCATATCACCCTCATGGAGTCTTTTTCTGACCGTTTGAGCAGGCACATGCACATTTGTGGCCTGCTGGAGGTCATTTTGCAGGGCTCTGGCAGTGCTCCTCCTGTTCCTCCTTGCACAAAGGCGGAGGTAGCGGTCCTGCTGCTGGGTTGTTGCCCTCCTACGGCATCCTCCATGTCTCCTGAGGTACTGGCCTGTCTCCTGGTAGCGCCTCCATGCTCTGGACACTACGCTGACAGACACAGCAAACCTTCTTGCCACAGCTCGCATTGATGTGCCATCCTGGATAAGCTGCACTACCTGAGCCACTTGTGTGGGTTGTAGACTCCGTCTAATGCTACCACTAGATTGAAAGCACCGCCAGCATTCAAAAGTGACCAAAACATCAGCCAGGAAGCATAGGAACTGAGAAGTGGTCTGTGGTCACCACCTGCAGAACCACTCCTTTATTGGGGGTGTCTTGCTAATTGCCTAAAATTTCCACCTGTTGTCTATCCCATTTGCACAACAGCATGTGAAATTGATTGTCACTCAGTGTTGCTTCCTAAGTGGACAGTTTGATTTCACAGAAGTGTGATTGACTTGGAGTTACATTGTGTTTAAGTGTTCCCTTTATTTTTTTGAGCAGTGTATATATATAGGTATATCAGGATTTTTAAATATAAAGTTGCGATGATGGTCTTTTTACTGTTTTTTAAATTTTTTATAGTATATACATTATAAGTAGAGTGTACCAAATATGGCTGTCTGAATTATATTGAAAACAACTAATGTATTGCAGTATGAGGATTTTACTGTGCAGTTTGGAAAATGGGAATAAATGAAAAGACAAAACATTTGCCCAAAAAGAAGATCCATTCCAGGTTTTTGGAATATCTTAACCACTATATAAGAAAGGAGTCTATGGGGGACTGATAGCTACTGAGGAAGGGGTAATTCGATACCCCGAAATGCGTCTAGCTAAGACAGAACCCCCAAGTCTGGGACCACTTGAAAAGCTGGAATAGCTTGCCGGATTTCGCACAGAAAAATCGTCCGCCACACGAATGGTAATTTCGAAAAGCAATACGCAAGACCTAAATCCATAGTGAAGGTCCGACTGCACGTGCCAAACATTTGCCAGCGTGGGAAGTAAGGACGAATATCGCTCGTAGACTATTGGTCTTTACACTCACAGGATCACTTTGCAGAGCGACCCTGTGATACGAAAGGTGATACGGTAAGACCATTCGATTTTATTCCGGCAGAATTTTAAACTTTCATTGTTAAAATTCCAGTGGGACGCCGCTGGTACATGCAATTAGCGGGACGCCGCTACGCCTTGCTTGTTCATACTTTACTGGGACATTCGAACATCCGATTACTACCACTAGATTATCGAATTGGGCATACTTTAGGACATTACCAATATTGCTGCCAATAGATTCGAGACTTTTCCCATTGGAAAATATTTATACGATTTTCACTAATCGACACCAGCCTATCTACTGTGGATCGATTTTTTCCATTTTATCCATTCATCGATTTTCTATGATATACTGTATCCTATTAGTTTTGCTGCTTCTTACTATTAGTCTATGCACTTTAGGTATGCCATTTTAGTTATCTATGTGATATTGTTCAACATTGCCACTTATTGAACTACATTTTATTAATTTTATATGCTAATAAATTCCATATGGTTCAGATATCCTGAGAGTGCCCAATTACTTTTGTTATATTCAGTTTATGCACTATGTACTCCAAAAATCTGTATATGGGAGGAAAGGGTTAGCTGGCAGTCATTGGTCACAGTTGCCGGGAAGTGGGCTGGATCTGCTAGCTCCAGAGAGTTACAAAACAACCTCTGAAAGAGAACAGAACAGACATTTTGCAGGTTGAGGACCATTAAGGGACAGTGTGTGGACTAGTCCGCAAAGGCAATGCACGCTTACAATTTTGGACTTTGCTGCCCGTGGTTAGGGTTAATTGCTTCTAGCACCGGTCACAATTCTGATATAGACAGGTTATCCAATCTAGGACTGCACCCTGCAGTTTAGGTATTGAATATATATGGGTAAAGGACTTGCACACCTGTGTTCAATAAGGAAGATTGTCTTGTGTATTTAGAGAGAGACTTAGTGGGGACTAACCTACTGTCTGCCCCTGTATGTAGCCTTTGGAAAAAAAAGACTGCCTTGTTATATACCTCAGAACTGTGCCTTCTGCTATTTGTACTGTAGCACCCATCATCCTCATTAAAGAGGCTGTTAGGTAGTAGTTATTGCCATACCCTCTTTACTACCGACCTGGGGAGGGCTATGTTTTTTAGGCCCCCCCTTGTTTATGGAAATCTCTGATGGGTTACTTTGCCCTCAACTTTTGGGAGTTTTAACTAATTGATCTATACTCCCGTCTATGCGCCTGGGAGGTGTTAACTATTTGAGCACCAGACGCATCACTGCCCCTGATGAGCCTGGGGCATTAAATATTTGATGAAACGTGTAGGGACTTTTTTTCCCTCCCTGGGAGCTTAACATTTTCCCCCTAGGTAAAGATATCCAGGGCCTCTTCAACAGGGACAGGTTCTGGACGGGGCCACCCTTGTCGGGGCGACAACTCCATATTAGTAGGTCATTAGGGTGTCCTGACAGGGCATACTAGGGTCAGTTTTCACTGCCTCGGCCCACCACAATTGGAGCATCTTCTACATAAAGGGAACCTGTCACCAAAAAATCGCTTATTAAGCTGTTCAGAGTACCTTATAGTGCTACATAGTTGTGTCCTATTGCACTTTTTCTTCGTTTTCCAGCATTTAGCCTCATTGAGAAATCAATGTTTTATTCATCTGCTGCCCCCTGCTTCAAGTCAGGCTTGAAGTCAAGGGGGCAGCGGCCTAGGCGTCTCCAATCCTGCTCTCCCCGCCTCCCACCGCCTTGATTGACACGCCGCATCTCAGTGCCGGGACCGCGCTCTCAGCCCGCATGCGCAGTAAACACCTTTTATTTGTATCCAATTTAAAGTTTTATAATAGGTACTACTCCCATATAACTACTTAGTTTTCCCTTATGGTGTCAGGATGTGGTGTTTTACTCAATAAATCAAACCTACTAATGTCCCATGGACTAAATTACACCTCTTAATCCTGCACCTGCCTATTAATAAAACTTAGCTTTTATTTAATTAATCTATCTAATATGTTTCTAAAGAGTGCTTTTAAAATTGCCAGCTAGTCTCAGCCTGCACTTCTAAATGTTATTGCAGTTCCTGCTCTAATATCCTAGCTAGGACTGTAACATTGTTACCATTGCTGGCTGCGCGCTGCCAGTATAGTTTGTAGGTACAATGTATCTTTTACTAGTTGTGGAGTTGTCATGCTATTGCTTTGCTTGAGGCTATGCTGAATTAAAACATTTGCCCCCCGACATGTTTCGCCAAGTACTGGCTTCTTCAGGGGTTAGGGCAGAGTGTGAGCGTGCTCTCTGTTCGGCTCAATTTATAATCTCTGTTTGCATATCGTCATTAAAGCGCGTTATTGTCTTAGCCAATAGGGGTATACTCATCAGTGAACTTCCAATCCAATTGGTAGCGATTACTAGCCTTGCCCTCTGCTGTCATCATTTGTTCAACCTGACTCTTCTGGTTGGTTCCGATAAATACATGTAATCAATGAGCGCCGCGCATGCTTCGGAGACTTAAACTCTTCTCTCACCGTCCATGTCATTGCGCATGTCATGGGAGTTAACGTTCTTCACTTCCATGTCTTTACCGGGAACCGCGCATGCGTTGATACTTAGTTGCTTGTGCTAACATTCGTGCCAAGGCGCATGTCAATGGACTTTGTCCCTTTTTGCCGTTTGGTTTCACTTGCTTGTTTGCGCATCCTATACATTCCGCGCCTGCGCCACCTCTTAGTGGAATTCCTTATTCTTCATGCTAATGCGCATGTCTCTGGACTTAGATCTCTTGCACAGACTGTTATGTCTAAGCCTACATTGCAGCTTGGTTGCTGGCACTAGCATCGGTACCACTACGCATGTATTGGAGCTTAATATCTCTCACTAACAAGTCACTATCGTTGAGGCTTAGTTGTTCGTACTACTCCTCTAGTTGGAGCGCATGTCAGGGGACTTAGTCTTCATCACTATAAGATTATAGTGATCTATATTTTGATGTATTCTTTAGGGGCTTTGTGTCTCTCACTGATAGAGTAGGACTTAAGATCGCGCATGTATTATTGAATTGTCCTATATCATTATGTACTTTAGTTGAATTGATTAGCCTATTAGTTACTTTTATGCCACCATGTTTATATTGTTTTTGCCGAACAATTTCTCTGCTTACGCTTGGTTTTTATATCATTATAATAAATTACTTCTTTACAGTTTATTAAATCGTTTTTATTTTCATTTTCTCTCTTACCGGTAGAAGGGGGTCAAGCTACAGGAAGGACGAATAGGTGAAACCTTCATTCAGGCGTCTTGGGGATAGACTGTTTAAACGGTAGATCCATTTTGTCCCTTCTGTCAATGTCTCCTTTACGTGGACCTGATTTTATTTGAGTCACTTCCCCTAAGTTTTATTAATAAGCAGGTGCAGGATTAAGAGGTGTAATTTAGTCCATGGGACATTAGTAGGTTTGATCTACTCCCATATAAGCTCAAAGCTTTACCACCACCCCCACCATTCATCTTGAGAAAATCCTGCATACACCCCTGGTATGATATAATATCTGTAACACACTGATATTTATGACTAGAGATGAGCGTAAAATTGTAAAAGTTCAAATCGGCTGATTCGCCGAATTTTAATTTTTTTTAGTAAGAAGCGGGTGCAATGACAGGCAGCTACTATAGTGCCGCCCCCATCATTGTACCGCTCACATACATACATGATCGCGGCATCTGAGTGTAATACACCCCTTCCACCACTAAAAAGGGTATATGGTTCAATCTTCCTTTTCTCGTCCTCCTCCTCCATCATATCAACATGCTTATTAGGCTGCCCTCCCTCCTAATGTTTTAGAGGATCAGATCAGCAGCCGACCCTCACCCCTAATGTTTTAGATGGTCACCAGCAGGCCCTCGCCCAGAATGTTTTAGATGGTCATATCAGCAGCAGGCACTCGCCCCTAATGTTTTAGATGGTCAGCTCAGCAGCAGGCCCTTGCTCCTAATGTTTTTGAGGGTCACCAGCAGGCCCTTGCTCCTAATGTTTTTGAGGGTCACCAGCAGGCCATCAATCATAATTTTTCAAGGCTGTGTATGATGCCCTCCTTTATGTGTAATAAAAGGTGATTTGGAGTGACGGTTCCTTGTAAATTTTGGCAGCCCTTTCACTTAGTGCATAGGCTTTGAGTGTAGAAGTCCCACTACCTGAACAATTGTACCACAATGTGAATGAGGCCCTCCATTATGTGATATACAGGTTGTATCGGAGTGCCTCTTCCTGGTAATTTTTGGCAGCACTTGCACTTTATATACAAGTAAATATACAGGAAAGAATGTTTCCTAACAGTTTTTCATCTAAAATCGATTTTATCTTCGGTTTTGTGCGTATTAGTGTCAGTCTGTAAAAGTGGAATACTACTCGGACAACATCGTTCCCAGCAGCGACCTGGGAGTCCAAGATGCATCCAGACATCCTCCCCATGCTGTTCCCGAACCATTTTGGTGGTGTTTCCATCAATTTCTGACCTTTTCCTGTGAACCAGACACCCTTCCCAATTCAGAGCAGGGGGTACCTGGTTTAATGCTCTGGTTTTCTATTGACTTCCATTGTGCTCGGGTGCTCTGTAGAGCACCCGAGCATCCCGATGTGTTCTACTCGAGCACCAGAGCACCCGAGCACTTCGGTGCTCAATCAACATTCATTTTAAGGGTTTTTGTTGTTTTTTACATTTTTGAATGCGTTTGTATATTTTACGCAGAAAAAAACCCTGCTATACAAAATATAGCTAAAACAAATACCTATATTTTTAAAATAAAGAAATGTGTGTATGTTTGTATATTTTACACATACAAATTCTACTATACTATTGCTAAAACTAATATATATAAATATAATAAATATATATATTTTATTTTTTTATGAACAAAAAAGGGGCGGGATGTTTGTATGAGAGTGTACGTGTTCTAATTACTATTGCTAAGGCTGACATGTCATTTTAAAGCCAGCAGGTGGCGCTCTTACATAAGAAAAAGAGCCCCCTGACAGCTTTCAGCTTCTTCAATGTAATACAAGATTGTAACATAGAGCTACAAGCTTGTATTACAGCCAGACCGCTCCAGCTTGCTTCTGGACTTCTCTCTGTGACCGCAGCTGTCTAATTGCAGCGTCTCCCATATGTGTGTAAATGGGACACTTCAAGCATCGTAATATATATATTTATATATATATATATATATAGTACAGACCAAAAGTTTGGACACACCTTCTCATTCAAAGAGTTTTCTTTATTTTCATGACTATGAAGGCATCAAAACTATGAATTAACACATGTGGAATTATATAAATAACAAACAAGTGTGAAACAAGTGAAAATATGTCATATTCTAGGTTCTTCACAGTAGCCACCTTTTGCTTTGATTACTGCTTTGCACACTCTTGGCATTCTCTTGATGAGCTTCAGAGGTAGTCCCCTGAAATGGTCTTCCAACAGTCTTGAAGGAGTTCCCAGAGATGCTTAGCACTTGTTGGCCCTTTTGCCTTCACTCTGCGGTCCAGCTCACCCCAAACCATCTCAATTGGGTTCAGGTCCGGTGACTGTGGAGGCCAGGTCATCTGGCGCAGCACCCCATCACTCTCCTTCATGGTCAAATAGCCCTTACTTTCAAAGTTTTCCCAATTTTTCGGCTGACTGACTGACCTTCATTTCTTAAAGTAATGATGGCCACTCGTTTTTCTTTACTTAGAATTTGTATTATGGCAAGAAAAAAGCAGCTAACAGTCTATTCAGTAGGACTATCAGCTGTGTATCCACCTGACTTCTCCTTAACGCCACTGATGGTCCCAACCCCATTTATAAGGCAAGAAATCCCACTTATTAAACCTGACAGGGCACACCTGTGAAGTGAAAACCATTTCAGGGGACTACCTCTTGAAGCTCATCAAGAGAATGCCAAGAGTGTGCAAAGCAGTAATGAAAGCAAAAGGTGGCTACTTTGAAGAACCTAGAATATGACATATTTTCAGTTGTTTCACACTTGTTTGTTATGTATATAATTCCACATGTGTTAATTCATAGTTTTGATGCCTTCAGTGTGAATCTACAATTTTCATAGTCATGAAAATAAAGAAAACTCTTTGAATGAGAAGGTGTGTCCAAACTTTTGGTCTGTACTGTATATATATTTATATATATGCAAATAAACACATGTATATATATATATATATATATATATATATATACACATGTGTTTATTTGCATTGTATGATATTTCCTTTTATCAGACTGGCAATGTCATTTGCACCCATTCGCCCCTAGGTGGTGCTGGCACCACATAATACATATAGCTTGGGTGTGTCTAGACAGGGAGTTAGTTAGTTGGAGTTAGAGTTAGTTGAAGTTGGAGAGCGAGAGAAGGAGAAGCAAGTTCATGAAGGAGAGGAACAGGCATCGTCCACCATGTAGTCTGCTATTTCTACTCTTTGGTCATGGCCAGGCTAAGGGAGTACACCGAATATTTATCTACAGCAGCAAAGCAAAGACAATAAGTCTATGTCTGGATATGGGGAGAGACTAGTGAGAGTAACAGCTAAACTCAGCTTATGGACCTCGTTAGCACAAGTGCCTGAGAGAAACTTTCCGAGTGCCGGGACACGAATGGACAGTTAGTGCGCAGAGTTGTCCTTATCCATTACACAAGCCTTCCGGGAAATAGTGGAAAATCTAAACCTTTTCAGAAGAGTATCCTGCAAATGATGTGGTAGAAGTGTTTGCCTGCCGCGAGGGGGACGCCCTTATTGGATAACTCAAAATATAAAGTAAGCAAATGTCATATTCAGTACCAGAGTGCTAGAGTGCTAGAGTTGGAACTTAAAGGGAACCTGTCACCATGATTTTGCACACAGAGCTGGGGACATGGGCTGCTAGATGGCCACTAGCTCATCTGCAGTACCCAGGTCCCACAGCTCTCCGCGCTTTTATTGTGTTAAAAAAACCTTTTGAGTGATATGCAAATTACCTGATATGAGTCCTGTAGCCGGAGATGAGTCAAGCGTCAAGGAGCCCAGCACCGCCCCGCGTCCTCCGAATCTCCTCCTTGCCGGCTGACGTCACACAGCTGGAGCGCCGAAATCTCGCGATGCGCGAGCTAGCGCATGCGCAGTGTCGGCATCATGTTCATTCCCTGTGCTGGCAACAGCACAGGGAACGAACTACGCATGCGCCAGCTCGCGCATCGCGAGATTTAGGCGCTCCAGCTCTGTGACGTCAGCCGGCAAGGAGGAGATTCGGAGGACGCGGGGCGGTGCTGGGCTCCTTGACGCTTGACTCATCTCCGGCTACAGGACTCATATCAGGTAATTTGCATATCACTCAAAAGGTTTTTTTAACACAATAAAAGCGCGGAGAGCTGTGGGACCTGGGTACTGCAGATGAGCTAGTGGCCATCTAGCAGCCCATGTCCCCAGCTCTGTGTGCAAAATCATGGTGACAGGTTCCCTTTAAAGTAAATCTTCAGTTTGCCTGTAAAGTATCAGCATTAGAAGAATCCCTCCATTGAAAACTGCCACTACCTGATAATAGGATTGCCAGTGAACTTATTATTATTTGTGCTATACATGAACTGTACCAACTGTCCAGAGACTATTGATTCTTCAGTAAATGTTCAACTGGTTTATAACAAACAACTCCTCGTTCTTACTACTACTACTCTCAACATTTGCACCTAACGGTACTGGCGTCACGAACCAGGGGCCCAGCCGCAAAAGCACCTAACACCAATTACCATCAAGGGCACCTCAACCAACATCTGGCTGGTGTTCCCTGCAACCGAGAGTGCCCCGGAGGATTTCGTGCTGTCTTCCCATCCACGGTACCCCATCCCAGGGAGGCATCTGCTAACCGTGAGTACATGAACTATTACACCTATCGGTCCACCGTGAGCCTCACGTGTTTTCCCCTGTGGTTTGGTATGCTACATAATGACAGCGTAGTCACAGCGATCTGCGGCGGCACTGGCAGATCGCGATGTAACCCGACGCTTCTACAATGTAGAAAGTCGTGCGGCGGTAGGCAAGTTGTTAAAATAGTTATTATACTACAACATCTATTATGCTCGGTAAAGAGAACAGGCCTGGTCATTGACTCCATTATTAATTCCTCTGCCCTTGCTCTTAACCTCCTGCCTTGCACCCTGCCAAACATCCGCCATCAATGCACCCTACCTAACACCAGGCAGGAGCCCTCAAGGAGCCCAGGAGTGCCCCAAGGGAAAAAGGATGCACCTTCTTTTCAGTGCATGGTCAAGGGAAAGCCAGAGTGAGGATTGCCATTGTGAACAGTGAGTACTACCATTATCATCGTAGCCACTACCACTCCTCCCATCCTTGCCTCCCCTCTGGGTTGCTCAATGCCCTCTACCGTGCTTTATGCTCTGTGCCCCTAAAGTGCTTCATGCTGTCTGCCCCTATAGAGCCTCTTCCTCTGTACTCCCTATAATGTCTGATGATCTGTGCATCGTATTGTGCCTCATGCTCTCTGCCCCCATAGTGCCTCCTACTCTGTAGCCCCTATGGTGTGCCCCATGTTCTGTGTCCACTATAGAGTCTCATGGTTTATGCCCCACAGAATGCTTTATACTCTGTGCCCCCTATAGTCTACCTTATGCTCTATGCCCCCTATAGTCTGCCTTATGCTCTATGCCCCCTATAGTCTGCCTTATGCTCTATGCCCCCTATAGTGTGCCTCATGCTCTGTGTCCCTCTATACCATGCACACACTATATAATACCTTTCCCTGTTCCCCTAATGACATTCAGCAATGCAGTCCTGGACTTTTCTGGAATTCCTGCACCTGTGGAATATTGCAGGTGGTGCAATGAAGGCGATCTCGCTGCCTGGCCCACCTTGGCTGAGGAAAATGCTCAATTATATCTGCATCCCATGGATGCAGAAATAATTGAGTGTATGAACGCCTGGAAACCGGTCACATACCCCAAAGGCCAGCCCTGCTTATACCAAAAGCTTTTCAGTTATCTGCCAGAGTATGCTTATACTGGCAAAAGCTTAGGGCATTATTCTCTGGCTAGAACATCACACCAGGAGAAGTATACATGCCCTTTTTTCCCCTCACAAGGCTTTACCTATCTACCTAGCAGTCGTGGAACTACCACCGTGGCAGCCACAGCGACTGCTATTAGCCCAGCAGTATGTGTGTGTGTATACTGGCAGGTGATGGATGATAGACATATCAGGCGGACTCGGACCCGAAATTTGGGCCCAAGTCTGATTGCTGTGTCTGTCATCCATTAGGTTGTACCTCATTCTCTGTCAGTCCTCTCGCCAGCAGGTGCGATCCAGTGATATTATCAGGGTCGTAATTACTGTAAGGGGGCAGTATTACTGTAAAGGAGCCAGCACAATTTTAAGGGGGGGACTATTGTGTGGGGGCACTAATGAGATATTCTACTGTGTTTAGACACTAAGGGGGCATTGTACTGTGTGGGGGCACAAAGGGGGCATAGCTACTGTGTGTGGGCACAAAGGGGGCATAACTACTTTGTGTGGGCACAAAGGGGGCATAACTACTGTGTGGGGGCACTAAGGGGGCATGTTTAATTTGAAACGGGGCAATAAGGTGGCATAACCACTGTGTTGGCACACTAAGGGGCATGACTACTGTGCAGGGACTTGCAAACTTTTGAACATTGGTCCTGGGAGGTGTGAAATTGGGAAATATTATCTTTCATAATGTAGTGCCCAGGAGAAGGGGTACTTTGATGTTTGGACATTTGCCTATTTCCTTATGCAAAGTTATAAACGTCTTACTTTATTTCATGTTAAAGAGTTAACTTGCATTGACTTTTACTATTTAATAATGTCAAATAATGTAACTGCATTTTATATGTATGTGTGCTCATTTGCTGTGTATTTGTACAGCATTGCTGAAAGAGTTAATGAATACTGAGAAACTTTTGGGACTTTGAATGAGAAGCTGGTAATTTTCCACAGCTACCATAGGGTTTAAAGAAGAGCATGTTTTGGAGGGAAAAATACAGACTTGTTTACCACGGAAACCAAACAGACTGACCTTTTGAATGTCTGGTTTAGCTTTGTTGTTATGTCTGAAAACCTGTTTTTGTCTGAAAAAACTCCTGTGTCATTGCCATTGAATATCATTGAAGCTCTACTGTAAGTCTATGACAGAATGGAGTTGAAACATTGTAACTGTTTGTGCTGAGCTTCTCCTCTCCCCCCCCCCCCCCCCCCCACTAAACGGTTCTAGATCAGCTAGAAATGGTATATAAGGAGAGCAGTCAGAGCCCCTAGTGTTCTGCAGTTAGGGACCAGTCCTTAGAATTGGAGACTCTGCCAGACTATTGAGTGACCAGAAGAAGATGCTGAGACAGGGATACACTGTCACAGACCCTGGGCCTCCAGCCTTTGGCCAGGGTACCAGCCTTCTGATATAGAGATGGACAGCTAGCTCAGCACTTTCCTCAGCATTAAACCCTTCTTCTGCCAGGTAGGAGACTGGAGAAGCCCTACGCCTCGCCTGTATCGCTCTGCACCTGAATTCCTCCAGTAAAGAAACATACTGGTTTACTGCAGACCCTGACTCTCTCGACTTATTTACCATTGGGGTGCACCACGCCTTAGTATTCCTTCTGGAGAGCAGCAACACGTGTTGACAGCTCAATGGTTTCCGAGGGACCCAGCATACTGTTGGGGCCACCCCAAACCTGGCGACTGCAATAGCAGTGCCCCTAGTTTATGACCCATCCCTTCTGAATGGCCTGTGATGCTCCGTTGGGCCTCTCTGATGTCAACATCCGGTATGACATTGCCACATCCAAACAGTGGCCACGGCAGGGACCGGCTCCCTGTACGTTATGGCAAATTGTCACATGGTGCAAGTAGGGTTGTTGCGGGTATCGAAATTTCGATACCCAATCGATACTTTTATCCCGGTATCGATCCATTTTTTCGATACTGGCCTGCGCTGCTGCGCAGTCTAGTATCTCTGAACATGAGCGCGCTGCTGTCTGCGCTCTCATGTTCCCTCAGCAGCAAAGGGGAGAAGGAAGCAGTCTCTCCTTCCCCCTGTGCCGCTGCCACCAATGGGGAGAGAGGGGCGGAGGAGGGGAGGGTGCACTGCGCCACCAATGATAGGACGACCTTTTTTATGGGTTCAGACTTAGTTAAGTTACCAGGCTACATAGAGCGGCACCCAGGGATCTCCCTGCACCTACTATTATTCCTGCACGCTGCTCTGTTCGCCCGCTGTGCCCCAGTTACAGTCTCCTGCTGGGTATGCTAATTACTACTAACGGAGCAATGGGCAGGAGACATCAGCCTCTCTCCTGGGCGTTCCTTCTCGGAACGCCCAGGAGAGAAGCTGATGTCTCCTCCCCATCGCTCCGATAGTAGTAATTAGCATACAGAGCAGGAGACTGTAACTGGGGCACAGCGGGCGAACAGAGTGGCGTGCAGGAATAATAGTAGGTGCAGGGAGATCCCTGGGCGCCGCTCTATGTAGCCTGGTAACTTAACTAAGTCCGAACCCACGAAAGGTTGTCTTTAACTTTTAAAGGGATTCTGTCACCTGCTTTTACCATTTTAAGCTGGCACCATCGCTATGTGGACTAAAGTACCTTATTTCCAGCAGTCTTCTTTTTACTTTATTTCGTTTTGTAGTTTTGATATAAAAGCGCTTTTTCTGTTATGCTAATTAGGGTCCAAGGTGCCCAGAGGGGCGTTTTTTTCACTCTCCGGAGCCCAGTGACGCCCCCCTGCAGTGCCCAGCCCGCCTTAATTTGAATTCCACGAACGCCTCCTGATCATCAAATAACCTCCCACAGCCCCGGCAAACGGTTCCGCCCCCTCCCCACGTCATAGTCTACCTTATAGAAATGCCCCGTCCTTCTTCCTGTCTGCGGCCAGAAAACTCGTGCAGGCGCAGTACTGCCAGCGGCCTGCGCCTGCGTGATCATCAACGTCCTGAGGGCAACAGCGCTCAGGTCACATCACTGGGCTCGGCACATGCCCAGTGAGACTTTTGAGGCTGTTGCCCTCAGGACGTTGATGATCGCGCAGGCGCAGGCCGCTGGCAGTACTGCGCCTGCACGAGTTTTCTGGCCGCAGACAGGAAGAAGGATGGGGCATTTCTATAAGGTAGACTATGACGTGGGGAGGGGCGGAACCGTTTGCCGGGGCTGTGGGAGGTTATTTGATCAGGAGGCGTTCATGGAATTCAAATTAAGGCGGGCTGGGCACTGCAAGGGGGCGTCACTGGGCTCCGGAGAGTGAAAAAAACACCCCTCTGGGCACCTTGGACCCTAATTAGCATAACAAAAAAAGCTCTTTTATATCAAAACTACAAAACGAAATAAAGTAAAAAGAAGACTGCTGGAAATAAGGTACTTTAGTCCACATAGCGATGGTGCCAGCTTAAAATGGTAAAAGCAGGTGACAGAATCCCTTTAATACAGGAGGCAGGTGCCAGCAGCAGAATCGCATTGCCGGCACCCTGCCTTTCACAGGGAGCTGCGATCAGCGGCAGTTAACCCCTCAGGTGCGGGCACCTGAGGGGTTAACTGCCGCAGCGCCGCTGATTTGCTGCCAGTACCCACCTTCTGTATTAATTATCATTGGTGGCGCAGTGCGCCCCCCCCCCCCCCCCATTATTAGAATCATTGATGGCGCAGTGCGCCCGCCCCCCCTCAACCCCCCCAGTATTAAAATCATTTGTTGCAGTGGCCACAGGGTCCCCTCCTCTTCATTGGTGGCAGTGGAAGTTCTGAGCCCCAGCAGTGTAAGCCTGTTACCATGGTTACCATGGCAGCCAGGACGCTACTGAAGCCCTGGCTGCCATAGTTGGCTCCCTGCTGCTGTGTGCACAGAGCACAGAGCAGCAGGGAGAGTGTAAAGTCCTATTCACGCTGATAGAGATCTATTAGGGTGAATAGGACAAGGGATTAAAATATCCCAGGTTCTAGCCCCTAAGGGGGGAAATAGTTATTAAATAAAAAGTAAAACAAAAAAAGTAAAAAAAAAACAAACACCAAAATATTAAGTATTAATTACATATAAAATATTGAAACAATAAATAAATAAACATATCACATATCGCCACGTCCGAAAAGTCCAAACTATTCAAATAGAAAAAAATCTATGCGGTGAATGCCGGAACAGAAAAAAAAAAAAAAAACTGTGCGATTCGCCATTTTTAAAAAATGCAGAATGCACGTGGCTTTTTTGGTGGTATCGAATGGAATAGAGTATCGCAATACTTTTTTATGGTATCGAAATCGAATCAAAAATTTGGTATCGCAACAACTCTAGGTGCAAGGGGATTCGGTCCCCGCCGCGGCCAGTCATTGACTGTGGCAATGTCAAACCAGATGTTGACATTTTTGCGGAGCATCACAGGCCTAGAGGTGAAGGAACGGGGAGCCAGCATCAGAAAGCAGGTAAGTAATCGTCCCTTTACAAGTCTGACTAAGTGGGGGGGGAGGGGTTACCAAACCCTTTCCCCCCCCCCCCCCCCCCCATTCGTTCACAATCCCTTATTAAAAGTGTCCTAGGAAAACGAATATACTGTGCTAGAGCTAGTACAGGTCCTGAGGGGACGATGCTTGACAGAGATTTGAAGAACACAAAAAAGAGAATCCCTATTTTCTATTGATTAGAGATAGTGGACTGAGTGAAAGAGGCTTGTGGCACCTCAGGGGTTGTCCTGACCTACTTCCCCTGCGGCCTGACTACTCCCTACTCAAATATATCAGGAAAAAAGTGCCACTGGCTTGCAATTCTAATGCTGTGCAACTTATTTACTAATGATGTCTTATACTTGAGCCAGGACAGGTACAATATGACATAGTTTAGAAGCAGCACTGTATTCCTCCATTGACATAATTTTGGGATGCTAAAATTTCCTTGTGGCCAGTATTAGTGCATTCCTTTTTCACAGTATTTTAATACATTGTTTAGCCACTAGATGGCAGCATTGTAATGCGTCATTTCCATTATTTGTTTCACCTCTTTTTTTAATAGTGCGTTGGGAAATTACTTGATGTCACAGAGAAGCCTTCAGTTTCTACGGAAAATAATTAATGAGAAAAAAAAAAAACATTTCTTGTTGGCAAGAATTATACATGAGAAGAATTCTAGCACTAAACCTCTATGATGCAGCTCTTTATGTTATAGACATAGGCGTACCTAGGGGTTCAGCACAGGTGGGGGGGACAAATCTAAGTAAACTCCCAACCCAGCGGGCCCCCCAATGTGTGTTTACAACTTCAGGAGTACATCCTTAGGCCTCATGCACACGACAGTATGTGTTTTGCGGTCCGCAAAAAATACGGATGACATCCGCGTGCATTCCATATTTTGCAGAACAGAACAGCTGGCCCTTCATAGCACTGTACTATCCTTGTCCATAATGCGGACAATAATAGGACATGTTCTATTTTTTTGCAGAACGGAAATACGGACATACGGAAACAGAATGCACACGGAGTAGCTTCCGTTTTTTTTGCGGACCCATTGAAGTGAATGGTTCCACATACGGTCCGCAAAAAAAACGGAACGGACACGGAAAGAAAATACGTTTGTGTGCATGAGCCCTAAAACAGATCTCTATATACAGATCAGATGGAAATGGACGGTGTGTTCTAACTTCTGCTGATCTTCATTTTGTATGCAAGTGCACCATGCATCAAACCCCAGATCAGTCCCCAAATTCATGCAGACCCCAGATCAGCGACTGAATTTATATAGACCCCAGATCAGTCCCTACATTCATGCAGACCCCAGATCATCCCCCAAATTCATACAGACCCCAGATCAGCCATTGAATTTATACAGACCCCAAAATCATACAGCCTGCAGATCAGACCCCCAATTCATATAGACCTGACATCAGCCCCCAAATTCATACAGAGCCCAGATCAGACCCCAAAATTCATAAAGATCCCGGAGCAGACCCCAAATTTATACAGACCGCTAATTCATACAAACCCAGGCCTGGCCCAGATCATTCCCCAAATGAATGCAGACCCCCACCCAACCCCTCCTTCCCCGATATGCAGACCTCGAGAGCGGCCACTACTTTGGCTCTTCCTGCAGTGCACTGTCAGGACACAAGCAGCGCCAGGTGAGGGGGTATAAGAGGACTGAAATACAACTCCCAGCATGTCCAGGCTGTTATATAAGAGGACATTACAAAAAGGAGGTATAAGAGGAGAAGACTACAACTCCCAGCATGTCCAGGATGTTCTTATGTGATATCAAAGGACATTACAGAAAGAGGTATAAGAGGAGGGAATAACAACTCCTATTATGTCCTGTCCGCTATTATGTGATATCAGAGAGCATTACAGGGAGGGGATATAAGAGGACTAAACTCAGGGCTGGTGCAAGGATTTTTGCCACCCTAGGCAAAAGCTAATTTTGCCGACCCCCCTGACTCCGCCGATTGACCACGTCCTTTGACCCGCCCCTTTTTGTCGGCCACCTATTTAATGATTGTTGCATGCAACATTTTACTTGACCAGCTAATTTTAGATATTCTACAGCATTCTCGTTACAATCCCCCCTCCCCCGTAATCAGCCTTTCGACCAAATAATAAAAATAGTAAAATAGAAAATTTAACCCCTTAAACCCCGGGCCTGTTTTCATCTTCCTGCCCAGGCCATATTTTGCAAATCTGAAATGTGTCACTTTTTTGTGGTGATAACTTTAAAACGCTTTTACTTATACAGGCCATTCTGAGATTGCTTTCTCGTCACATATTGTACTTCATGACAGTGGTAAAAATAAGTTAAAAAAAACATTTTCATTCATAAAAAAATACTAAATTTAGCAAAAATTTAGCAAATTTCCAAATTTTAATTTCTCTACTTTTATAATAGCTAGTAATACCTTCAAAAATAGTAATTTCTTTACATTCCCCATATGTCTACTTCATGTTTGGATCATTTTGAAAATGACATTTTATTTTTTGGGGACGTTAGAGGGCTTAGAAGTATGGAAGCAAATCTTGAAATTTTTCGGAAAATTTTCAAAACCCACTTTATAAGGACCAGTTCAGGTCTGAAGTCACTTTGTGAGGCTTACATAATAGAAACCACCCAAAAATTACCCAATTTTAGAAACTAGACCCCTCAAGCTATACAAAACTGATTTTACAAATTTTGTTAACCCTTTAGGTGTTCCACAAGAATTGATGGAAAGAGGGGGGCGTGGCCGGATGCCGGGAGGAGAGGACGCTTAGAGCTTGAGCTCCGTCTGTGGATCCCCATACAGCGGCCTAAAGCGAATATTAACAAGCGATTCTTCTCAAAACTTACCTGTCTCTGGACGGACCTTGCTTCTGCAGCTCTGCTGATGATGACAAGGGGGAAAAAGAAAGGAACGCAGCCTCAGAAAATGACTGCGTTCTTCCACCCTGCTCCTGGCTCGTTCCAAAATGGCGCCGGTTCCCGCCACACAGAGGGAGAGCTCCGCGTCTCTTCGGCAGCGACACCCGACCAGCGTTCCTCAGGGACGCCTTCCTCAGCAGGTTCCAGTCCTTCAGCTTCACAGGAGCCTAAAAAACAAAAAAGGGTGAGTGAACAACATGCATTTAATCCTCCCCTTGATACTTACCCTGCTTCACCAGGCACAGATCCTGGACTAACTGTCAATACAATGCAGGACATGTTGGCAGATCTAAAAAGATCCATTCATGGAGATTTTAAAGAAACAATCTCAGTTATCCATGCAGATATAGTAGCCATAGGAGAAAGAACAGCGCATTTAGAAGAAAAAATGGAGGAATTTGTTACGGCACACAACTCACTCGTGGACAATCATAACGTGGTTGAGGATGATATAGCAGCCATTAAACTTAAAATTGCTGATCTGGAGGATCGCTCCAGAAGAAACAACATCAGATTCAGAAATATTCCTGAAAGCGTTACAGATTCTCAGCTACAAGAATTTATTTTGGATCTCATTATGTCATATCTTCCAGATACCCCAGGGTCAGAGCTAATCATTGACCGGGTGCACCGGGTTCCTAAGCCCAAAGCTCTACGTGCCTCTGTTCCCAGGGACGTCCTTGCTAGGATCCATTTTTATCACTTGAAAGATTCCCTGATGAGGGAAGCTCAAAAAAAGAAGAATGATATTCCTGATAGATTCAGTAATATCCTCCTATTTACAGATTTATCTCCAGCGACACTAAGCAGGAGACGTGAATTTCAAATTTACACCAGAGCGCTAAGGGATAACAATATCCCCTACAAATGGGGTTTTCCTGTCAAACTTATTGTGAGATATCAAAACTCATCACATGTCCTAGCTTCTCCTCAGGAAGCGTCAGAAGCTTTTTCCAAATGGAACATTATTCTACCACAAGAGGGCACCAAAGACAAAGACAAAGATAAAGCTATGACCTCCTCTCCCAATAAACCATCTGCTGATAAGAGACTCCCCAACTTAACTCCAGAATGGACGAGAGTAGGAAGAACCCCTCCATGACTCCAATCCGGGACAGTAAATATAGCTGCTTTTTCTTTTGACTAAATTGCTATGTTCTACTAGCCTTGTGGGGATCCACACCCTGCTGCTCTACTTCTCAGGACACTTTTTCCATCTAAGTGTTCACTTTCCCTAACCCACTGTTCACTGTACTCCTCTTATACTAAGCGATAGACATCACAATCTATACGGTCACTGTTGGACCCTTACTATGTTATTGTTATTTATCATTTATGTTACGTTTTATATTTTAACTTATTATTTTTTAAGGTTACATATAAGGGGTCTATTCCCACCTCATCTCGTATATGAAAACAAGGATATATTTCCATGGCCCCCTCAATCAACAAATGGTAACATTGGGTTACTTTGCTCTGTATTACCTGTTCTCTTTTTTTTGCACTTTTCTCAGGGTACTGAATTCAGCAGGATTTTTCCATCTGAAGATTCAAGATGGCTAATAACGGTATAAAGATCCTATCAGCAAATGTTAAAGGTTTTAATAGTCCCTTTAAACGCTCCACATACTGGAATGAGGTGAGGAGACAGAGGGCTGACATTATTTGCATTCAGGAGTCTCACCTTAATGAGGAGGATTCCCGCAGATTCTGTCACCCCTCTTTTCCGCACATCTTTATGTCTCCAGCCACAAAAAAAAAGAGAGGTGTGATTATAGGTTTTAAAAACACTGTCGCATTTCAGTGTCACAATATTGTATTAGATAAGGAGGGTAGATATATTATAATCATTTGTGACATAAATAACTCCAGATACACGATAGTGAATTTATATGCTCCAAACTCTGATCAGATAAATTTTATCAAGCGTACCATTAAAATGGCTCAAGAATCCAAACAAGGTTCTCTGCTGGTTTGTGGGGACTTTAATATGTGTCCTGACTCTTCAATTGATAGACTTCCAGCTCATCCCCCTTCCAACAAATCCGCCCACCTACAAGATTTTTTTATTTCAGGAAGGTCTTCATGATGTTTGGAGAGTACATCATGCAAACGAAAAAGACTTTACGTTCTTTTCACACCCACATAATGCATACTCTAGAATTGATCTGTTCATCTCAGATAAATGGCTCCTTCAAAAAGTATTAGATATATCCATTTCTAATATAACATGGTCAGATCATGCATTTATAACCCTTATACTGGATGATATGTATAACAATAGAGTTTATTCCCCTTGGAGACTCAATAACTCATTACTCCAGAATTCTATTATTCGGGTGGATGTGGAAAATTTGCTTAAAGAATATTTTAGGACTAATGATAATAATCTGATATCAGATACTACACTTTGGAGTGCACACAAGGCGTTCATAAGAGGGATACTGTTAAAACACGCGGCCATCCAAAAAAGAAACAGAAAGAAAACCCTAGATAAACTATTAACTGATATTAAGTCCCTAGAGGAGTCCTTTAAATCCTCTCTAGACCCAAAAACCCTTTGCAAGTTAAAAACGGCCAGACACCATCTATATCTTCACTTACATGAGAAGCATGAATTCCATCTGCGTAAAATCAAAGCAGACCATTACTCACAAGGCAACAAAGCTTCAAAAATTCTAGCAAATAGAATAAAAAAAAGAGAAGTTAAAACTAGAATCCCCTTTTTGTATGACACACAAGGCAAAAAATTATTCAACCCCAAACAAATAGCAGATGAATTCGCAAACTACTATGCAAATTTATATAATTTAGGAAGCTCAGCAGACACTCTCCAACCCACTTCTGAATACATTAACGAGTTCCTTGATGGTGTTTCCCTTCCATCATTAACACCAATTCAGAATCAAACTCTAAATGCTGAAATTACACATTCAGAAATCTCTGAAGCAATCCACTCCCTCAAAAATAACAAATCCCCGGGACCTGACGGTCTCACAAATGAGTATTATAAGACTCTTTCGCATATATTAAACCCTTTCCTAAATAGAACCTTTAATTCAATTGCAGCACAAAAGTCAATTCCAAAAGACATGTTAAATAACTCTACCAAAACCTGGTAAACCAGCAAACACCCCAGCTAACTTCAGACCCATATCACTTTTAAATTCTGATATAAAGATTTTTGCGAAAATACTCGCAAAAAGGCTGTCCAATATCTTACCCTCATTAATCTCTAACGATCAGATAGGATTTGTTTCTAATAGGCAATCGTCAGATGGTACTAGAAGATTTATAGACTTACTGGATGTGGCACATTATACTCGAACTCCTTCTCTGCTTCTATCCTTGGATGCAGAGAAGGCATTTGATAAAATACACTGGGATTATATTTACGCAACATTAAAAAAGTTTGGGTTTGGGGATTTTTACTTATCAGCAGTAATGTCTCTATACTCTAATCCAAGTGCCTCTATATATTCATCCAGCTTTCTTTCTGCTCCATTTAATATTAAGAATGGAACCAGACAAGGTTGCCCTATGTCACCCTTGATATTTGCGCTTGCAATGGAACCGTTCGCAGAACATATTAGATCCTCTTCGCTTATTAAAGGGATAACAGTAGGGGAAGTAGACCATCGCATAGGCCTTTTTGCAGACGATGTTTTAATTATTACGTCAAACCCAACTATGGCTTTACCTGCCATTAATGACATCATATCTATGTTTGGTAGAGCCTCCTTCTATAAGGTAAATGTAAATAAATCTCAAATTCTGGACTTGGGCTTACCCACATATACTAAGCGTTTAATTTCCAGATTATATAAATTCCCATGGGCAAACGAGTCCTTGACATATCTGGGTATTCAACTTGCCTTTCCTACTAACAAACTATTCAAGGTAAATTTTTGGCCTTTATACGATAAAATTAATACTTCCTTGAACAACCTAAGGATGGATTCCATTTCTTGGCTAGGGAGAATAGCTGCTTTGAAAATGGTTATTCTACCCAAAATTATCTACATGTTTCGCAATATCCCTATCTCTATCCCCTCTGGATACATAAATAAGCTCCAATCACTAATCAATCGCCACATTTGGGGTAAACTTAGACCCAGAGTGAAAACCCTCATACTTAACAAGCCACTCAAAACAGGAGGTCTCAATGTACCCTCTATTAAACATTATCATGCCTCATCTATACTTGACCAACTGAGATATTTGCTTAAAGATGACTCCACAAAAAAATGGGTAGCATTAGAAAAAACTATTATGGGCTCCTACAACATAAATCTGCGTCTTTCTGCTTCAGCGGCTTTTGGTATCAAACATAACTCTCCATTATTAACCTTGACAACAATACTAAACACCTGGTATTCTGTTGCTAGAATAGATAAATTAATGAATACCTCAATTTTTGCAATGCCCCTGAAGGTTTGTGAGCTAGCTATCCCAGACATTAGACTAGATAATTGGGCGGAGTTAGGTATTACTGAAGTCAAACAATTATGGAAGGATGATGTGTTTATAGAGTTCGCTCAACTGCATAAAGACTTTAATATCCCCAATTCAGATTTTTATAAATATCTATGATTAAGACACTTGCTGAAATCCCCAAGAAATTTTACACATAATACAAACAACCAAGCTTTCCTACAATGGATACACATGGCCCAAAAATTAGATAAAGGCATTACTAAAGGCTATACCTTACTGAAAGAGTCATGCGTTAACCCCTTACAGCATACCCTAGACCTCTGGAACCATGAGCTAGGCTCTGACCTCTCGGATTCAGATTGGACTGAAGCCTTCACCTCTGTATCCAAACTGTCTAAATGTTCTGATCATTTAGAAGGAGCGAGGAAAATACTCTATAGATGGTATAGAACACCTTTATATCTAAATAAAATCTTCCCCGAATCATCTCCAGAGTGTTGGCGATGTGGTCAAGTTCCGGGTAGCTTCCTACATATGTGGTGGGATTGCCCGACTGTTAAAGTCCTATGGATTTCAATATTTAAATTTATATCTTCGTTAGCTTGCTACCCTATTGAACCTTCATCTAAGATGGCTTTGTTGTCTGTAGGACTGATAGACCTTCCTTATCACTTTAGATATATAGCTAGCCACTTAATATTTATAACTCGCTTGAAAATAGCTGCTTGTTGGAAATCTGGGAATCTTCCCAATGTTAATAGGATTTGCAGATCCCTGGATAATAGCTGCTTATATGAAGGTTTATGGGCATCATCTAATAATACGAAAATAACATTTCTGAAGAGATGGGAAGTTTGGATGAACCACAAGAGATGTAATCTACCTCCTAGTGCCTCCATTAGAGTGTAAAGTTTGACTCATGCTTATTTTTCTTCAGCCGACTCAAGTATTTACTCTTTCCCCTTTTCTTGCTCCTTTATATGTACCCATACAACTTTTCTACCTTTCCAAGCTCAACATTTGCATCTGTATGCTGTGAAAAAAAGTGTAACTTTACAATAACTACATTTTTGCCATAATGTCACCTATTTCAACATGTACATGTGATTGCTTTTCATTTCTATGTAACCTATTGTTATAAAATCCTTTAAAAAAAATTATTGTTCAAAAAAAAAAAAAAAAGAATTGATGGAAAATGGAGATGAAATTTCAGAATTTCACTTTTTTGGCAGATTTTACATTTTAATAAATTTTTTCCCGTAGCAAAGCAAGGGTTAACAGCCAAATAAAACTCAATATTTATTACCCTGATTCTGCGGTTTACAGAAACACCCCACATGTGATCGTAAACTGCTGTACGGGCACACGGCAGGGCGCAGAAGGAAAGGTACGCCATATGGTTTTTGGGAGGCAAATTTAGCTGAACTGGTTTTTAGATGCCATGTCCCATTTGAAGCCCCCCTGATGCACCCCTACAGTAGAAACTCAGAAAAGTGACCACATTTTGGAAACTACGGGATAAGGTGCCAGTTTTATTGGTATATTTTGGAGTACATATGATTTTTTATTGCTCTATATTACGTTTTTTGTGAGGCAAGGTAACAAAAAAATTGATGTTTTGGCACAGTTTTTTTTTATTTTTACAGCGTTTACCTGAGGGATTAGGTCATGTGACCTAAGAGCAGATCGTTACGCACGTGGCAATACCTAAAATGTCAACTTTTTCTTATTTATTTAAGTTTTACACAATAATAGCATTTTTGAAACTGAAATAATGATATTTTAGTGTCTCATAGTCTGAGAGCCATAGCTTTTTTATTTTTTGACCGATTCTCTCAGGTAGGGTCTCATTTTTTGCGGGATGAGGTGACGGTCTGATTGGTACTATTCTGGGGGGCATATGCCTTTTTGATCACTTGCTGTTGCAATTTTTGTGATGTAATGTGACAAAAAATTATTATTATTATTTTTTTTTTTTACAGTGTGCACCTGAGTAGTTAGATCATGTGATATTTTTATAGAGCTGTTTGTTACGGACATGGCGATACCTAATATGTATACTTTTTTTTTATTTTTTCCACTTTAGCACAATAATAGCATCTTAGTGTCCTCACTTTTCTATCATCCTCCCCCAACCTGGAGTCCCCATAGTGTTATCCTGCTGCTCGCTGTGCCTCGGCCCCAATACCACAAACACTATCCTGAAGAAATAATAGCACCCCCATAGTAATAGTGCTCCTCATAGTCCACCAATAGTAATTCCCTTCTAGAATGCCCTCATTAGTAATACTGCCCCCTACACTGCCCCACATTAAGTAATTTGCCCCCTACACTGCCCCACATTAAGTAATATGCCCCCCACACTGCCTGACATTAAGTAATTTGCCCCCCACACTGCCTGATATTAAGTAATTTGCCCCCCACACTGCCTGATATTAAGTAATTTGCCCCCCACACTGCCCCACATTAAGTAATTTGCCCCCACACTGCTTCACATTATGTAATTTGCCCTCCACACTGCCCCACATTAAGTAATTTGCCCCCCCACACTGCCTCACATTATGTAATTTGCCCCCACACTGCCCCACATTATGTAATTTGCCCCCCACACTGCCCCACATTAAGTAATTTGCCCCCACACTGCTTCACATTATGTAATTTGCCCCCCACACTGCCCCACATCAGGTAATTTGCCCCCCACACTGCCCCACATTATGTAATTTGCCCCCCACACTGCCCCACATTATGTAATTTGCCCCCCACACTGCCCCACATTATGTTGTTTGCCGCCCACACTGCTCTCCATTATGTAATTTGCCCCCCACTAAGTAATTTGCCCCCACACTAAGTAATTTTGCCCCCTTACTGCCCTCCATTATTTAATTTGCCCCCCACTAAGTAATTTTGCCCCCACACAAGTTAATTTTGCCCCCAGACTGCCCTCCATTATGTTGTTTGCCCCCCCCCCCTACTTGTGTCGCTGATGCTGTACAGTCTGTACTTGCCGGCTGCGCGAGCATGAGTTCAGTTAAGTTCAGTGTCTTCGGCGAGCAATCCCGTCCTTCAGCGCGTGATCCCGTGAGACCCACCTCGGGAGGTTACGGGTCTTGCGGGAATGCGCGCCGAAGTGACTGAACTCATGCCCGCGCAGCCAGCAAGTACAGGATCAGATCAGCGAAACAAGTACAAGGGGGCGGGTGCTAGTGGTGTTGGGAACTTGGGTCCAGCGGGTGACACCCCATCAGACTGGTGTGACCCGGTGCGGCCCACACCCGCCCCACCCACCTCGCAACGCCACTGGCGGCCAGACTCCAGAGTGCCAGCGCCCCCAGCAAGAGTGCGCTCTACGTGGTGGCCTACTCTGCTTATGGGTGGTGCCGGCCCTGACTAAACTACAACTCCCATGTCCACGCTATTATGTGATATCAGAGGACATTACTAATAGAAGATATAAGGGCTGAACTACAACTCCCAGCATGTCAAGGCTGCTATTGTGTAATATCAGAGGATATTACAAGGAAGAGGTATGAGGGAAGAACTACAACTCCCAGCATTTCTCTGGCTCAGGCTCAATTCATGCATCTCCACTTTCTTTGGAAACACATGATGCTTCACCACCTGATGTCACATGATATCTTCCCAGAACCTTCATACCATTTCTCCACTTCACTACTGAGCCATGCTCTCGCTTCTGCTGATCATATGATGGTGGGTATGGTGCTGGATGAAGGACTGGGACCTGAAAAGTAGGACATCTGCCCTTGGTGGAAGGCCCCTCTCCTCAGTGGGCCCAGGGCGACTTCCCCCCAACTACCTACTCCGCTAGTTATAGATATGAGTGTAGGGCTTGTTTGGCATCAAAACAAATTATCTCAGGTGCCGAAGTCATCACTTTAAGCATGGCGCCTCCTAGGTTTTTGCCATTTTAAACTGCAGAGGCCCCAGCTAATAATGTCTGCGATCAGTGATAACACTGATCTCAAAAATTTAACCCCTCAGATTCCATGGTTAAATGTGACCACGGCATCTGAAGGCTGAAAACCAGGGAGTGCTGTGCTTCTGCGCCTAGAATGGCTAACCCGGCCCGTAGAGACATTTGTTCGCTCTGATGCGCTGGGTCTCTCTGAAGAAACCCAGCATATCAGAGCTGTAGTTCCTATCAAGGCCTGCAAAAAAAAGCTAATCCACTGCAATGTAAGCTAAAAGCGATCTGAAGATTGCATATTCTAGTCCCCTGGGAGGGGGATAAAAAAAGAAAAGAAAAAGAAAAGAAAATAAATTATTATTTTTTTAATATAAAAAAAATAAAAAATATAAAAATTTTAACCCCCCCCCCTCTTACCCAGAATGAAAATAAAAATAAGTAATACAAAAATAAACTTTATAGCCATCGCTTCTTCCCAAAATACTCTAACGTTTAAAATATAAACGTATTTATCCCGCATGGTGAACGCTGTAACAGAAAAAAATCGCTTCACTTCCCCAAATTTTTTTATGAAAAGTGATCCAAAAAAGCATACACACTACAAAATGATATCAATAGAAACTACAGATCGTCCCTCAAAAATGAGCCCTCATACTCATAGCTTTGTAGATGTAACTATAAAAAAGTTTGGGGTCAGAAAATGGCTTTTTATTTTTTTCCATATTAAACACAAGAAAAACTATATAAATGTGGTATTGTTGTGATCGAACTGACCAGGAGAATGAAATAAACAGATCTATTCTACCGCATAAGGAACACTGTAAAAACAAAACCAGTAAAAGCGTGGCAGATATTTTTTCAATTCCACCCCATTTATATTTTCTTTATCCCACTACATTGTATACATCAATAAATAGTACCATTAGAAAGCACAGCTTGCCCTGCAAAAAAACAAGCCCTTATACGGCTATGTGAATGGAGGGAGAAATGAAAAACAAAAATGCAAAAAGGAAAAATTTTCCAGGGCTCAGGGTCGAAAAACCTGCTCAACGCAAAATTCTCACAGCCAAGAAGTTGCTACCAGCGAAGAGAGGTATTATCTGCACCGTTTGCAGTCACTGGATGGAAATAATAATGTTCCCTTACCAGTCTCAGGGACAGTAGACCGAGGAAATAATAATCAGAGACAGAAACATAGGAATGTAGAAAAACTTCATTGTACAAAAGTTATTTACATTAAACCATACATTTTAGGCTGGGTTCACATACACTGACTAGCAAAAAGGTGACAATGTTTTGAACTCTTGACTTTCAGCCTCCATATCTCACCATCCACTACAGCTTCGAACGTGAGACTGCTAGCATTTTATAGACAATCATCTTGGCTATCTCCTACATAAATTGGACTTGCAACTATTTAGCATATGATTAGTTATGCAGATTCCTGTCATCTAACTGTATTGTTACTGTTTTGCTCCTAAAATTCTAAGTTTTAATTTTTATTATTTTGTAAATCCACCTTTGGCTTTCAACACTGCCTGATCCTTCTGGGCATGCTCTCGATCAGATTCAAGCTTGTCTCGACCGAAATCTGTTCCCAATGTTGGTGCATACTGGTCGACTCACTTGGGTACAAATACAGCTTTTTCTTCAATTCTACCCACAAGTGTTTGATTGGGTTGAGATCTGGGATATGTGGGGGCTAATCCAGCACCTCTACTCGATTGTCATTGAACCATTTCTTCGCCAATCTCGACATATGCTTCGAGTCGTTGTCCTGCTGGGACACTATGTCATCCTTTTCATAGTATCGATCGGTTTTTATTGAGAATTTTTGCAATTTACATGAACAAACAAATAAGGACAACACAGAAAAAAGGAAAACAAAAATAAAGCAAAAATAACCTAATGTATCATGTCGCTCACCAGTATAGTAAAGCAGCATAAATGTTCAGCTACAGTTGTTACCATATTCCATCTGGTAGAGGGGTAGCATGTTTGCAAGATAACCATGGGTTGTGGGCTTTATGTCGTCCTTTTCGTACCCATAGTACTCAAGTGTATGAAGTAAATTGTCTTGTAGGAAACTCACATATAGCTCAGCATTGAGACCACCATCCATCCTGGTCAGGTATCTAACGCCTTTGGCTGTGAAACAACCGCATATCATCAGGCTTTCTCCACCGAACTTGACAGTTCCATCAATTTCTCAATCCGTTTGCCTCCTTTTCCCTTGTTTCGTTCAGACCCATTTGCACCCATCAGAGCCCAGTGTATTGACTTTCCTCTCATTGCTCCAAATCACCCGTTTCCAATCTTCTACCGTCCACTGTTCGTACTTTTTTGCAAACTCGAGCCAACGCTTCTTATAACAATATTGAATTTGAGGCTTCTTCATCTTTTTTCGGGCCACCATTCCACACTTGGATAATGTGCATCACACGGTGCTTGCATGGACGTCTGTGATCTCCCTATTACGACGCATACGAACCGCGTTTGTCGCTCTAGAACTGATAGACTCCGATATTTTACCTGGACGTCCACCTCTTGGCTTTGGAATGGATGGACAGACTTCATTTCGTGTTTTTCCAACTGTCATTGTGCTCACTTGATGCAGTTTAGCTGAGATTCTGCTATCGATGAGCTGGAAGATGCTGTTTCTCTTTTCTTTGAGAAATCTTCTTCATGGCTGCTCCTCGATTCTAACCAGTGACCTTTCACTTGGGAATCAACCTAATAACACACTGAGCTATTAGGGAATGTGAGAACATGTGTTGTAATTTGTAATATACAAGAAGAAAAAGATTGTTCCACCGCCAGGAGCAAAACAGTAACAATGCAGTTACATGACAAGTATCTGCATAACTAATCATATGCTAAATTGTTACAAGTCCAATTTATGTATGAGATAGCCAAGATGATTGTCTATAACATGATTGTAGTCTTAAGTTCAAAGCTGTAGTGGATGGTGAGATATGAAGCCTGAAAGTCAAAAGTTTAAAACATTGTTTCCCTTTTGCTCGTCAGTGTATGTCGCATTTTATGCCTTAGCTGGTTTCAACTGATGACAAGTTGTGCACTTTGTGCTCCAGTCCGTGTCACACCACATGCAAAGTTTTTCTGTCTGGTTAAGGAGACGTCCAGCGTGGCAACTGTTGGCACTGAACACAAAACTGTTTTCCAAATGGATCCCTATGGGATAAATGTATCATCTGTTCCCCTACAGTGTCTTTGTAATAAGCTGGAGGGAATTACCTTGAGCCAGTAGGACATACGTTAAGGGGGTTTAATACAGTCTGCCAACATTTTGTGTTTTTTGAGACACACATTTTCAAGGTTCACGTGGAAGAATATCAATTTTATATATCACCGGACCACCAGGACATGGGTTCTGCATGTATCACTAGGTCACCAGGAAATAGGTTATCTCAGTGTGCTGCCTTGCGTTCTCCATTCTGTTGCTGCCCTCCGTGTCTGTGTTGAGGAGCATCCTCATATGGAAGGATATGGTATGGAAGGCATTTACTAACACGGGACCACCAGGATGTAGGTCCGGTATATATGAGTGTCTCAAGGAATTGGGTAGTATTAGTTTTCTAGGGTGCTCCATATTTTTCCCGCCCTCTAGATCTATGCAAAAGAACACCAAAGTAAGACTGGACCACAAAGGTATGAAAAGGTTGTGATGGGATGTTGATGTTCAAGGCGAGGAGACTGGCAATTACCAACTTGCAGAGGGAATTTGTGCAGCAGAAAATCAGGTCAATGCAGCCATTTGATTTTTACTCTCTGAAGTGAACTGGCTTAACAGTTGAAAATGATGTATAGTGATCCAACTTAATGGTTGCAGTCTTTGTCCAAGAGGGCACAGCTTTATGAATACTCAATGCAGTTACTGCATCCTGTGGTTGCTGGAAGGTGATGGTTACTCACACAGGTCAGTCACAACAGTGAAGTCTCTATTCACTGCATCTGACAATCATGGGGATGCACCTTACTCCACCCGCTACCCTTGGTCCTCTCATAATACTCAACAGCCGTGGCTACAACCATTTCTGATGCACCGTCAACCCTTATGCTTGGGGCAACATTCTGCTGCGGGCAGTCTCTGCCTGGCTGACCGTGCTTCATAGGAACTGTTCTCTGCTGCAGTACTACTGTCCACACCAGCAGTCTCTGAACCCACTGATCTTCTGGCTTAACGGCAATGTACCGGAACACAGTTTTTCAGCCAAACTCTCCCACAGGTAGTACTCCATCAACAACAACTGTCTCTGGCGGGGACTCCATTGTTTTATTAACACTCCAACTCCTTCTATGTGATGTATTGGTGGACAAGCATCACCACACGTCACAACAGGGCTCCCTTCACTAGATCCCCTGACTGCATTGGCCTCTAGCAATGTGACACCTAGGTTGTCAACACTGCTATGTTTCAACCGCTAACTGGGGCTGACACCCGCCATCACCCCTAACAACCGCCACATATACTTGTTAAGAATATAGCGCAATAAATGTAACAGTTGTGGGGAATTACTCTGGTAGACAGGGGTGCGGGTGCAGTATAGAGGCAAATGGAGTCCAGGTAATGAAGAAAAAAGAGCATTTATTTCACACTTGCTCAAACAGAAAAAAACAGAACAGTCTCTTGGTGTTAATTCACACACAAAATAACAGCGAGCTTCACCTGACTCCTTTATTGGAATGAGTCCTGTCCTGGCCGATCGCACAGCCACATAAAGATTTCCCCCAGGATGCTGGGCGCTCTGTACGCCTGTGTCGGGGTCCAGGCCTCAGCTCCACACACTGCAAACAACCACCCAGACTCACAGTGACTTCCTTCCTTCTCCTCCCAGCTGAGGTTGCTGCCTGGGAATTTAAATCCCAGCTCCAAAACCTGGTCCTGGAACGTGGGGAGTAGGCACCCACCCAACTCTTTACCTACTCCCAATAAAAGCCGGCCCGGATTTGGCTTTGCAGCCACACTAAGTATTAAAGGTGTCAACAGCTTCTGCTGTTAACACATAAAATCCGGCTCTTACCTCACCGAGGCCAGGAACATCGGTGACACGTATCTGCCTCCCGTTACGATACCCTGCACCTAACCACACAGTATATATAGCAATATACTCCATGAGACAAACCATAGTGCTGTAATGTCGGTGCAAAACAAGACAGGCCTAACTCCCTGCATAGAAAAAAAAAAAAAAAACTAAACCGTTTCCCTGGCGGGCAACCAAAAAATGCAACTTCTAAACGTCTTGAAATTATTCATCAGTTCACATTTTTAATGGCCAGGGTCTTTGTTACACTTTACCAGGCCATAGGTCTTAAATACATCGCTAGGTCACCAGGAACTAGATTGTATCAGTGTGGTGCTCCATTCTGTTGCTGAACCCCAGGTGTGTGTGGAGGGGGAATCACTACACAGATTCACTAGATTCATGTGGAAGGAAACCAAGGAAAGGTGTTAGCACTGGACCACCAGGGCATGGGACCCACATGCACCACTAGGGGACTAGGTTCTAAATTGTCTCACTGTGATGCTCCATTCTGTGGCTGCACTAGTTTCACTAGTTTCTTGTGGAAGGAGACCAAGGAACAATATTAGAACTGGAATACCAAGGTATGGGTCCTGTTTGCACCACTTAGTCACCAGGAGTCATGGTGCTCTATGAGCTGCTTCCCTCTGGAGAGACTCCTGCTGCAGGATGGGTGGCTCCCCTCACTGCTAGATCTTCACACATCTGCATCCAACACTAGAATGACTAAGACTGACTAAACACTTCCTGCAGCCCCTTGGTAGGAGGCAGGACTGGCCCACTTCTGCCCAAAATGGGGAGAATGGAATGGTAAGTTCCATTCCATCTAAAGATCTGTCTCCCATATATCCGCTGCCACCTGCTGGTGAACCAGACATATTAAATGTCCCAAACAGTTTCATAGCAACATTATCAATGCACAGTGACAAAGGACCTTGAATCCATACACAGATGACATTATGTTAGCCTATTAGAGACAGTAGCAGGGTGTAGGGATGTTAGTGCCACTTTGGGGTATTACATATGCACCACTAGGTCTGCAGGATCGAGGTTAGTGTATCGGGCTATCCACTGTATTGCTACCATTCAGGTATATAGGTCACATTTCTTCTTGGATTGCAGTTTCGTTGTATACTTAGCCCCAACATGCATTATTTAGAAATGCGCGTCCATTCCGTGCCTTCACCAGCTCTTATCATGATCATGCTACCGTGCCCTTTTTGTAAAAATATTCAGTGTAAAAGTACTATTCTTAGTATGTCTATTCTAAAAGAGAAGTGAAAGAGCAGAAGACAATCAACCAAACCTTATATATAACAGTGTGCGGTTTCTATGGACAAAATAACCACCTACCCAATTGACTCTGCCCCCAGAAAACATCTATTTCATCATCTTTTCATATTTGCCATTTATAACATAAGGACAAACTATTTGGCTTTTCACACAACTTTGCATAAATCAGCAGTACAAATGACAACCAAAAACTTTGCAATGTGTTTTATCAGTGATAAATGTCTAGTTTTCCCGTTATCAGCTGTTCACCAGCCTCCCTCCCCCACCCATTGCATATTGCTTTTCACTTTCCTTCCAGGACAGATCATCTCTGCAGAAGAATCATATTACACATGTCAATGTAAGTCTATGGAGAGGGGAGGAGAAAGGAGTGAGCAGGAGCTGAGGAGATACAGACAAGCAGACTGCACAGCTACATAGGGAAGTTATAGATTAGCACAAGTGCTTTATTCACAAGTATACAAGTCAGTACTTCTCTGTAATGGCCGTCCTCCATTATCCTGGGGCTTCTAAATGACAGTGATACAATTTTTAAGGAGATTCTACTCTACTTTCTATGTGCAGTACACACACTGTACTATTGAGTAATGCAAAGTTTTTTGAAAGCTCAGTAACACTTTAAGGAAACAACAATTACTTCAGTTTTTTTCAAATATGTCAAGTATGAAGAATCCGTGACAAAGCCTCAGACACAGAAGAGGCAGAAATAATACAAACAAGCCATCGGTCTTCATCTGTCCTTTATCTTTGCTCTTCATCATTATACTGGTATCTAGTGAATGAAAAGTCATGTGACCACTAGCTTTTATGTATGTTCTTATGACTTGTACTCCCTCTGTCACCCTATAGGCGACCCGTGATAATCGCCCACCTCCTGTCAGTGGGGTGCTGATGGGTTGAGTTGGCAGCCTAATAAAGGTTCTCAGGTCTTCAATATTGCTATCAGGCAGGGCCTAATAGGATGCCTGAAGTAGTGCAGTGCATTAGATCAGCAGGAAGACTTTGCACAGATTGATATACATGCACAGTAGAGTGATGGTGAGGGCTCAGGAGCTGAGCTGGCTCCATCAGCATCATATGTCAGCAGGAACATACAGCTGATGTCCTGCTGCAACAGCCGAGATCCAAGCTAGCCCTCATATGTCTATGTCGATGGACAAATTAAAGGGATTCTGTCATCAGAATTTAGGCCTATAACCTAAACATATGGCGAGGTCCCTACTAATACACTGAATCCTAAAGTGACCTTATCAAATGCGCCTGTGGCTCTATAATCACATAAAACGGGTTTATATAACCTGTCACTCACGTCACAAATGTGTCCAAGGGGACGTCTCATCATGCAGGGTGCCCGGCTGCAGCCATCTCGTTTTGGTGCCGCCTTCTGAATTGAAATCGTCGCCCTCCCTTTTATTAGAGCCGCCTACCTCAGTTCATCGCCGCCTCTCTAACGTCCGCTCTCCTCAGCCAGATCCCGCGCGCGTGCACTAGGTATAACCTGATGCGCCCGTGCGGACTCCTGGCAGCGGCCTCGTTAAGCGAAGTGCGCAAGCGCCGGCCGGCGCACTTCGCTCGAACCTGCCTTGACCGCCCTATTACAGCCATCCAACCTCCTACAGCTAGGTTATACCTAGTGCGCACGCGCGGGATCTGGCTGAGGAGAGGCGGCGATGAACTGAGGTAGGCGGCTCTAATGAAAGGGAGGGCGGCGATTTCAATTCAGAAGGCGGCGCTGGGCACCAAAAGGAGATGGCTTCAGCCGGGCACCCTGCATCGTGAGACGTCCCCTTGGACACATTTGTGACGTGAGTGACAGGTTATATAAACCTGTTTTATATCATTATAGAGCCACAGGCGCATTTGATAAGGTCACTTTAGGATTCAGTGTATTAGTAGGGACCTCGCCATATGTTTAGGTTATAGTCCTAAATTCTGATGACAGAATCCCTTTAAGTTATAGCTCTTGGAAGGTGAGGATGAAAATAATAAATATTGTTGCATCCTGAAGGCCTAAATAGGCCACACACACATGTAACAATCCTCATCTTTGCTCAAGGGATTAAGGAAGACAGAATTCTTTAAGGACAATTACCGTACTATATGACAATATATGATATTCAGGTTGTGTGTGGTATTGCAGATCAGCCCATTCACTTCAGTGGAGATGACCTTCAGCCCATAGATGGCAATGATGCTGCCATTTCTTTGTTATTTTGTACAACTCCTTTAACAGAGCTGAGCTGCAATACCGAGATGGGCCATGGGCACTGTTGGTGCTGTTTCTGACTTTTTTTTTCTAATCCCAGCCAAACTTTTCTTTAGGATTAGTTGTGGACACTATTGAGACGTACACACGTACACATCTGAAACTTCCTCTGTAGGTTAGTCACTCTAAAAATAACTATCGGAAGTGTGCACTCAAAACCTACACAGGAACAAAGCGGCACGCTAAAAATAAGATATGTAGATGCAAATGTTCTATATAAAATGCAGAATGAGATGCAACTACCCACACTGTGTGATCCTAGTGACAATTACACATCAATCACACTGTTTATCGAAAATGTCTGTCATGTCCATCCCTTGGTAAGGGGTCAACCGAATGCACGCTGCCTGACCATGATTCACCAGACCTCCGACTAACCAAAAGTGACTGAGACACCATTGACTTGTAAATTCAAAGTTACAAACAGATATACTGTACAGTACATCCATATATACACCTGCGCATGCATACATAAATATATACATAAATCTCACTCAGTTAGGCTAATTCTTTCTGCTCTGCATCAGTGGCGTACTAAGGAAGGGCGTGGGGGGGCGGTCCGCCCCAGGTGTCGGCTCCCAGGGGGTGCCAAAAGCAATGAGCGCTTCCATTAATACACTCACCGCTCAGCTCCCTGCGCTCCTCCCCTCCCCTCTCCACCATTCAGCCTGCAGGCAGAGATCGCGCTGCTGGACTGTGTGAGCGGAGCCTGCAGCCTGCAAATCTGGATAAGCTCCGCCCACACAGTGCTGCAGAGCGATCTGTGCCTGCAGGGAAGAGAGGTATGTGAGCTTCAGGAATGGGACAAGGTGAGTAGTTACTGTGTTTTTTTTTAATACAGAGGCGGCACAGAGGGCTATATTACTATTGAGGGGGCACAGATGACTGTATTACTATGAAGGAGGCACAGAGGGCATCACTAACACAGTGGGCATTACTACTATTAAGGGGGCACAATAGGCATTATTACTGTGAACGGGGCACAATGGGCATTATTACTATGAAGGGGGCACAGTGGGTATTATTACTATAAAGGGGGCACAATGGGAATTATTACTATGAAGGGGACACAATGAGGATTATTACTATGAAGGGGGTACAATGGGGATTATTACTATGAAGGGGACACAATGAGGATTATTACTGTGAAGGGGGCACAAAGAGGGCATTACAACTGTGAAAGGGGCACAGAGATGGCAAAACTACTGTGAGGGGGCACACATCTGTACAAAACTACTGTGAAGGTTGTACAATGAGGGCAATACTACTGTAAGGGGGTACAATTTTTTTTAAAGTATTGGGGGGGTGCCAAAGAAAGGACCCGCCCCGGGTGCCAAACACCTTAGGCACGCCACTGCTCTGCATAGATGAGAGGCAATAACCCTGAAACAGCTGTCTGCAGAAGAGGTACTGGCTTAGCTAAAATCCTAACTTATGCCTGAAGGCCTGTTTAAAAGGTCGAACATTGACTGATAGAATAGCTATCTTACATCTGGTGGCATTAGAGACTCCGTTTTCTTTTATTTTTGGGAAGACAGCTAATTTGCATACCCTTTTCCCAGAGGTCCACTGCATGACCTATAAAACCTTTTATGCCTACAAGGTGCTATCCACAAGGAATAATAGTACACCCCCGATACAGCACATACAGGGAGTGCAGAATTATTAGGCAAGTTGTATTTTTGAGGATTAATTTTATTATTGAACAACAACCATGTTCTCAATGAACCCAAAAAACTCATTAATATCAAAGCTGAATATTTTTGGAAGTAGTTTTTAGTTTGTTTTTAGTTTTAGCTATTTTAGGGGGATATCTGTGTGTGCAGGTGACTATTACTGTGCATAATTATTAGGCAACTTAACAAAAAAAAAATATATACCCATTTCAATTATTTATTTTTACCAGTGAAACCAATATAACATCTCAACATTCACAAATATACATTTCTGACATTCATAAACAAAACAAAAACAAATCAGTGACCAATATAGCCACCTTTCTTTGCAAGGACACTCAAAAGCCTGCCATCCATGGATTCTGTCAGTGTTTTGATCTGTTCACCATCAACATTGCGTGCAGCAGCAACCACAGCCTCCCAGACACTGTTCAGAGAGGTGTACTGTTTTCCCTCCTTGTAAATCTCACATTTGATGATGGACCACAGGTTCTCAATGGGGTTCAGATCAGGTGAACAAGGAGGCCATGTCATTAGATTTTCTTCTTTTATACCCTTTCTTGCCAGCCACGCTGTGGAGTACTTGGACACGTGTGATGGAGCATTGTTCTGCATGAAAATCATGTTTTTCTTGAAGGATGCAGACTTCTTCCTGTACCACTGCTTGAAGAAGGTGTCTTCCAGAAACTGGCAGTAGGACTGGGAGTTGAGCTTGACTCCATCCCCAACCCGAAAAGGCCCCACAAGCTCATCTTTGATGATACCAGCTCAAACCAGTACTCCACCTCCACCTTGCTGGCGTCTGAGTCGGACTGGAGCTCTCTGCCCTTTACCAATCTAGCCACGGGCCCATCCATCTGGCCCATCAAGACTCACTCTCATTTCAACAGTCCATAAAACCTTAGAAAAATCAGTCTTGAGATATTTCTTGGCCCAGTCTTGACGTTTCAGCTTGTGTGTCTTGTTCAGTGGTGGTCGTCTTTCAGCCTTTCTTACCTTGGCCATGTCTCTGAGTATTGCACACCTTGTGCTTTTGGGCACTCCAGTGATGTTGCAGCTCTGAAATATGGCCAAACTGGTGGCAAGTGGCATCTTGGCAGCTGCACGCTTGACTTTTCTCAGTTCATGGGCAGTTATTTTGCGCCTTGGTTTTTCCACACGCTTCTTGCGACCCTGTTGACTATTTTGAATGAAACGCTTGATTGTTCGATGATCACGCTTCAGAAGCTTTGCAATTTTAAGAGTGCTGCATCCCTCTGCAAGATATCTCACTATTTTTGACTTTTCTGAGCCTGTCAAGTCCTTCTTTTGACCCATTTTGCCAAAGGAAAGGAAGTTGCCTAATAATTATGCACACCTGATATAGGGTGTTGATGTCATTAGACCACACCCCTTCTCATTACAGAGATGCACATCACCTAATATGCTTAATTGGTAGTAGGCTTTCGAGCCTATACAGCTTGGAGTAAGACAACATGCATAAAGAGGATGATGTGGTCAAAATACTCATTTGCCTAATAATTCTGCACTCCCTGTACATGCATTTCCCAAATGTACATAATCTGAGTCATCCCTGTGCTGATATTACAAAGCACACTATGAAATGTCAGCTCTGAAGCCTCCATAATTATGAATGCAGCTCTGGAATATTAACCCTAATGATGCAAAGGAGGCTTTTAAGAGGGTGCAAGTGGGTTTTGTGGTGATCACTTTGTTTGAACAGCCATTTATAGTATACTGTCATTAAAGTGTTTTAAAATAATTAAAAAAATTTTTTTTTTAAGTTTCATGTATAAAAGTACAAAGTACTTGGTGAAAACAAACATTTAAAAGTTAAACAGTAACTCACTCTCACATTAGCGCATAGGAAAGTTCTGCCTTAAAATGACAATAAAGGTGCCGACTGTATATTGGACTTCTGTGTTATATTTACACAACTCAGCTTCTTGTACAGTATCTTAAAGATACAAGATCTCAGTGCTCATTCACTTCTTAATATACTTAACATTGGTTGTAGCTCTGTCTTTTACAGAGCTCCAAATATCCTGCAGAGTCCTAGAGTTGAAAGATAAAATTTTGGTTGCTTGCAGCCACCACTAGAGGGAGTTCACTACATACTGGTTTTAGTATTTCAACGTCCCGTTGCTTGTACTAGTGGACCCTACATGAGTGAAACAATCCTGTGGGCTGTGCAGGGAGCAGAGGAAATGATGGTGTAGGGCATTGAAGAGAACCAGAGCAGTAGAGTCGGTATGTGGGTGCCTCACACCTAGATCAATAGGGTCACTAAAGAAAAAGAGAGCCAGAGATTGCAGAGAGCAACACAGTGTGAGAAGCATCAAAGGTGATCAGTGACATGTCCACAGAGGAGTTCAGCAAAAAGCAGGAGGCTGTTAAAGGGGCCACGTACCTGTGCACCCCAATGCATGCAAGATTTACTACGCCATTGATCGCATGGTCTATATGAAGTTCAGTCTTGTTTAAGTGAATGGACCTGAGCTGCAATACCAAGCACAGCCATTATACAATGTGCTTGGTACACTGTGAGGAGGCCACATTACTGTGGCCCTTTCAAACACCTGATCAGTGCGGGTGCCAAGTCCTTGGCACAGAGTCTGGTGGTACAGTACAAGAATAGACAGAGACACGATAATGCAATTAGCCATCCATGCTCAGTCACTCCCCTCACAGCCAGATATCTGCATAGGCATAGCGAACCTTTGGTCCGTGCTGAGCAGCAGTAGAGCCTCTGCATGGCAGGGAAGACCCCCTCTTCAAAGGAAGTAAGAAGGAAGTACCCAGGGAAGGAGACTGATTTTGTCCAGAGCTCGTCTACAGCAACATAGATTAGCAGCAAACCCAAGAGGGACACGTGAGAGCAGAAACAAATGAAGAATAGCTGTATTTTTATGCTAGAAAATTAACAAATTACTTAATCTTTGTATTTATTTATTTATTTATTTATGCACTTATATAGCTACTCCGCAGCGCTTTACAGACTGTAGCATCCAACTGTCCTCAATGGGGCTCACACTCTAAGTTCCCTATCAGTATTAGTCCACAGTCTTTGGAGTGTGGGAGGAAACCCACGCAAACACGGGGAGAACATACAGACTCCATGCAGATGTTGTCCTTGGTCAGATTTGAACCTAGGACCCCAACGCGACAAGGCACCAGTGCTAACCACTGAGCCACCGTGCTGCCCCATTTTGTATGAAAATTATTAATGGAATAACCCCCTTTGTAATGGTTTAGATTCCACCAAAGTTTCAATTTATTTTAATGGGAAGGGATGACATTGGCCAGAATGTGGTCCCCCTTTATCAGGGCCGCTGGAGTTCCTAGTGGTTGGACACCCTCCAGTCTACATGACATGTCAAAAAACATTAATACAGAAACACCCATCCCGTCTCCTTAAAAGCGGCACTGTATTTTGGGAAAGCTTTTGATATGCCAATGACAGACTATCTTTTCAGTCCATTTCCTGCAGCAAGGAGAGACAGCATGCCATGTGAGCTCTTCTCTCTCCTCGCTCAGTGGAGGTCTCAGCACTGGTACCCCCACCAATCTAAACTTTTGAAATTTCACTATGGAAAGTACGTGAGATACTTTAAGCTGCTCTTCATAACTATTATGAAAAAAATGTCAATAATGTTTGACTACAAGGTCATAGCAGAAACAAATGTCATAGCAAAGGGTTTTTTCCTTGAACGGATTTTCCAACATACCATATCAATCTGGTTCTCATCTCTCACCACCCTGAACCATCAGGTTTCACAACTGCAAGGTCAGTGCTTACAGACAGTGATTGCACATACGGTACTTAAAAATTGTTTTTTTGCACGTAGCAGAAAGACAAGGTGTGAATATGGCTGCAAGAAAAACATCTGCTTCTATGGAAGTTCCAAAAACATCCAAGTAAGCATGCTGGTAGGACCCTGTCAAATCAGATATATTATGCCATAAAAAATACAGATGCGAATACCCCTTTGACTTCAACATTTATGCATCTGACTCAGGGGCTGTGGAGTCCTTCTGCCACAAACCTCTGGCACTTCGTTTAAGCCTAAATAGTCAGCACACCTCTGCTCTTGGCCCTGCAACAGACATGAAAATTATGCCATATTGCAACCAATAAACTAATAAATCATAAAATTTGGTTTGTCTGCAACCACCACTAGAGGGAGCTTATGGCTCAAAAATCAGGCAGTATGCAGACACTCCCTCTAGTGGTGGCTGCAGGCAGACAGAAGGTTATTATTGAAATCTGAAAATGAAAGAGGAATTGAGGGTCTGCATAAACAAAAATATAGCACCAAGCCCTAATAATGATATACTAAGAAATTCATTTGCACAGAATGATTTTATAAAAAAATTGTGTGATGAAAGATATGGGGGTTCTTTCTGTACATTGCATTGCACAACAAGTATGGAGAGAGGCGAAATCACTCGCCGGAGCTATCACATATGGTACAAGGCAAGCAATAATGCACTTGGTGATATACTGTACATTCTCAGCACTTTTACTGATTTACTGAATAGATTTGGCAGTCAGCCATTACTTGCTGCTCCACCATGCCCTTACCACTCAATCCTCAAGAACACCTTTCCAACCATTAAGCATAGGGATGGATAAATCATGCTTTGAGGTTGTGATGTACAATTCACTGATTGAGATATGTTTAGATTACGTTCACCTCTAAATACTGGTCACTGAACTACTGAACATTTGTATTATTGTATATTTAAAATGTTAAACTTTATTGGTATACCTTAAAATATAGAACGAGAGTGATGTCCTAAAGGGACTTGTGTTCACAATAGGGGTTATCCCTTGTATAGCAAAAAAAAGCCAGAAAAGGCACTAGTTCCAGCCACTCATATGTTACACCCCTTTCACTTGTATAGGATACATGGGGTGAACATATCCGCCGGACAAAAGCTTACAAGGTGGATAAACCCCTATCAATTGTGGAGCATCCACCAGAGTTCTGATGTGATGCTACCACAAGTAAATCAACAGAATCGCCGATATATTCCTTTTATTATTTCTGGTGTTTTGACACCCAGGATGATTCGCCCCTGAAGTGGGGCGGCCAGCATGGCGGCGGTGGTTTGCGATGCAACCGCACCTCTAGCCCCTTGATTAGCCGTCTCAGGGATGAGCTCCGCCCTTGATGGGAGTGGCCTAGGTGACTTAAACAGCTGCTCCCGGCGCCCGCGTCACGGCCATCCTAGCGCCGATGCTGCCGCCTCCACAACTGAGAGGGGCAGCTCTATGTGTTTGTCTGCTATATATTGTGTGTCTAAGCCCCGGCTCCTGATGATATACAGTACAGACCAAAAGTTTGGACACACCTTCTCATTCAAAGAGTTTTCTTTATTTTCATGACTATGAAAATTGTAGATTCACACTGAAGGCATTAAAACTATGAATTAACACATGTGGAATTATATACATAACAAACAAGTGTGAAACAACTGAAAATATGTCATATTCTAGGTTCTTCAAAGTAGCCACCTTTTGCTTTGATTACTGCTTTGCACATTCTTGGCATTCTCTTGATGAGCTTCAAGAGGTAGTCCCCTGAAATGGTTTTGACTTCACAGGTGTGCCCTGTCAGGTTTAATAAGTGGGATTTCTTGCCTTATAAATGGGGTTGGGACCATCAGTTGCGTTGAGGAGAAGTCAGGTGGATACACAGCTGATAGTCCTACTGAATAGACTGTTAGAATTTGTCTTATGGCAAGAAAAAAGCAGCTAAGTAAAGAAAAACGAGTGGCCTTCATTACTTTAAGAAATGAAGGTCAGTCAGTCAGCCAAAAAATTGGGAAAACTTTGAAAGTAAGGGCTATTTGACCATGAAGGAGAGTGATGGGGAGCTGCGCCAGATGACCTGGCCTCCACAGTCACCGGACCTGAACCCAATCAAGATGGTTTGGGGTGAGCTGGACCGCAGAGTGAAGGCAAAAGGGCCAACAAGTGCTAAGCATCTCTGGGAACTCCTTCAAGACTGTTGGAAGACCATTTCAGGGGACTACCTCTTGAAGCTCATCAAGAGAATGCCAACAGTGTGCAAAGCAGTAATCAAAGCAAAAGGTGGCTACTTTGAAGAACCTAGAATATGACCTATTTTCAGTTGTTTCACACTTGTTTGTTATGTATATAATTCCACATGTGTTAATTCATAGTTTTGATGCCTTCATAGTCATGAAAATAAAGAAAACTCTTTGAATGAGAAGGTGTGTGCAAACTTTTGGTCTGTACTGTACGTTATAAGAAACGCGTCGAGCAAATAATGGGCAGATTATAGACATACACAAACGCTAGCTGCTAGGTTCAAGGCGGTTTCTGTTGATTTACTTGTGGTAGCATCACATCAGAACTCTGGTGGATGCTCCACAATTGATAGGGGTTTATCCACCTTGTAAGCTTTTGTCCGGCGGATATGTTCACCCCATGTACCCTATACAAGTGAAAGGGGTGTAACATATGACTGGCTGGAACTAGTGCCTTTTCTGGCTTTTTTTGCTATACAAGGGATAACCATTATTGTGAACACAAGTCCCTTTAGGACATCACTCTCGTTCTATATTTTAAGGTATACCAATAAAGTTTAACATTTTAAGTATACAATAATACAAACGTTCAGTAGTTCAGTGACCAGAGGTTGTGATGTAGCCAATGGCACGGGGGACATTTCATGGGTAGAGGGAAGAATGGATTCAATCAAATTCCAGCAAATTCTGGAAGCGAACATTACACCAACTGTAAAAAAAGCTGCAGTTGAAAAGAGGATGGCGTCTACAAATGGATAATGATCTTAAATACACCTTAAAATCCATGATAGACTAATAATAATAATCTTTATTTTATTCCACAGCGCTTTACATTCAGGGGGTTCAAGTACAAACAGATCATTAATAACATAGCAGTAAACAGACTATCTTAGAAGGTGCAACCAGTAGGTTTTACCATGGCTCTCACCACAGTCCTCTGATCTGTACTGTGGATAAACCTCAGAAGAGCAGTGCACGCAAGACGGCCCAGGAATCTCACAGAACTGAAAGACCTTTGCAAGGAAGAATTAAAAGACTCTTGGCTGGCTACAAAAAAACATTTACAAGCTGTGATTACAGGAAAAACTCCCAAAATGTAACCCCGTTGGTACTATTTTGGGGTACATATGATTTTTGATTGCTCAATACTACGCTTTTTGTGAGACAAGAGAACCAACAAAAAGAGGTCCCTAGAGGGTGAAGACCAAGGGGATTTTGACAAAAACTGAATGAGAGGGTGCATAACCCAAAACATAGTCCCTGTACAGGGCTACCCTTATTGGGATAAAACGTAACTTTTACTATTTATGCTAAAAAAACAAAAACAAGTGTGATCCATTAAAAATATCGGGGGTACCGCTGTCACTCAATCATGTTATGGTGTACAGATAACGTCTCTCATCTAATAGGATATTGGAGTGAGGTGTTGGCTCAAAGTGCACTTGAAATTCTGGTGGGGGTTAATCCACCAGTATTTTGGGGTGAATCTATAGGTATCTAGATTACACACTGCGTCCCAGGTATAGTGGTTTCTGTGTGGTCTGACTGCAGGCTACCTATTTTATTCTTTCGAAATAGCAGAGGAGTACTTGATTTAGTGAATACTCGCAACTGCTATCGGGAGGTAGGTGTGCAGAGTGACCTCTTTCACTCCTGAGATCTCCCCTTACTCCTTTCTTACACCCTTAAGCAGGGGAAGGAGAAAAGGTAGAGAAGATACATTCAGATCACACATACACACTTATATTAGAACCTAGGTTTGTAGAGAGACCTCCTCCACTGCTGGGGTCTCACCTTACTCTTTTCTTACACCCCTATGCAGGGGAAAGAGAAGGAGGAGTAGGCACACTAACGTTGCCCACCACACACTTCTATCAGGAGGTAGATTCTATAGGTCTGTTAATTAGCAAGCACTATCCCGTGCCAGAGGTGAAGGTTCCCTGCCTAACATAAGATGCCCGTGAGCAAACCCTCCCTATATGTTTCACCAGCGCAGCAGCTTCATCAGGGGAGTTTGGGTTGTGCTAAGGGGAAGCTCAAGGATCTGCCACATTTTAATGTACTCCTGCACCCACCTTTTGTTTTCCCAGCCAATAATGAAGCCCCCCAGGGACAATCTGGTCCCCGTATGACCTCACTGGGCGGGCAGATCGCCTTGGCCCCTAGTTCTCTTTTTGTTGTAGGACTTGGCTATGCCACCACCCATATTTTTAGTCCAATGTCAAAGAGCTGATCGCTCTGACATCATTAGGGGGAATGTCGCTCTGACATCATTATTAAGTCCTATTTGCTTTAGGACTTGGGTATATCATCATCCATATTTTCAATACAATGTCAAAGGGCTGGTCGCTCTGACATCATTAGGGGAATGCTACTCTGACATCACTGGACGGGGCAGAACACCTGGGCCTTCCTCTGTGGGACAATTTCTGCGAGCGCGCAGATATTGGCCAATTGGTATACCCTTTTTTTAAGGGATTAGGGTGCCAACTATCCCAATGCAGGAAAATGTTGGTCGAAATCGGTTTCCTGTAGATATCAGTAAGATCGCAGCCACTAGGTTTCTTGATAACCCTAAGGTCGAGAAAACAGAATTCTTTCTCTTGGAATTTGTGTGTGACGTACATACCTATGTCATTATTATTGAGTGTTTCCAAAAATGTCACAGTTTTTATTTATTACCTGACAGGATAGGTTATGTGTTATTTTTATACAGCAGGTCGTTACGGGCGTGACAATACCAAATATGTCTACTCTGCAGGGCATCGGGCTTACTTCTCAGCCAACGGGTTGCCGTCACAGCAGCACAGGGACCCGATGGAGATGTGGAGTAAACCCGTACCCTCCACAAGCCTTGTGTATACTGCGGTCAGCACTGACCGCGGCATACAAGAGTATTGTAGTGTATTCTCCGATACCAGAGTATACAGCAGGGGCTTAGTTATCAGTGACAGCCGGGCCCGTGCCACTGATCGAACCTGTATGGCGCTGGTACTCAAGTCACGTACTGGTATCCTATTGGTTAGAATACAGTATAGGGAATGTCTCATCTTTAACTTTATGCCTTTTGAACATCATTTCATCTTCAACTTGCTTAGGCTACTTTCACACTAGGGGCACGGACCTCCGGCAGGCTGTTCCGTCCGGTGAACAGCCTGTCGGATCCGTCCTGCCTCTAGTGAACGTGTGCCCCCAGACTGCCGCTCTGTCCCCATTGACTATAATGAGGGCGGAGTTCCCAGCGAGGCAGCGCACGGCGAGAGGCTGCCGGAATAAATGTCAGACATGTTGTAGTTTTATTCCAGCAGCCTCTTGCCGTGCGCTGCAGTGCCTTGCCGGGAACTCCGCCCCCGCCCCCATTATAGTAAATGGGGACGGAACGGCAGTCCGGGGGCACACGTTCATTAGCAGCGGGACGGATCCGACAGGCTGTTCACCCGACGGAACAGCCTGCCGGAGGTCCATGCCGCTAGTGTGAAAGTAGCCTTAACTGTTCACAGTAAAGGCTCATTCAGTCGACCATATGAATGGGTCCGCATCCGTTCCGCAATTTATTTCTGCGGGCCCGCAAAAAAGACAGAACATATTCTGTTCTTGTCCGCAATCACAGACAAGAATAGGCATTTCTATCATAGTGCTGGCCGTGTGCGGTCTGCAAAATGTGGAACGCACACGGCCAGTATCCATGTTTTGCGGATACGCAAAACACTACAGCTATCTGAATGAGCCCTTACAGTAATTTTGACGAGGGTTGCCCAAAATTTTGCATGGCACTGTATACTCTCTTGATATTTAATCAACTAGTGAAAGGTCCTCTGAAAGTCATAAATAAATGGAAATCACAAATACTGCCACTTACAGATGGGATTGTCCAAGATTTATTCATCAAACATTTAATGTCTGGCAGACTGAAATGGACAGATCCTCATCGACATCTTGCTCAAGTTTGTGACTTTCGGCCCAATTCTGTCAATTCTAGTTCCCCATACTGTAGAAGGGAGCTCTCTTGGTCCCCCACAAGAAGGTGAATGAATCCAACATATGCTAATATTTGTTTGAGAATCCCACTTTTTGGCCTGTAAATGTATATTTCTTAGATGTACGGTCCAGCTACTCTTACTGGGAATATGTAGAAGCTAACAGACTACCATCTAAAACAGTAGTATATACTTATTGTAGTTGCCAGGAACATTGCTAGGGTATCAAAAGATCTGAGGTCCAGACTAGAGGTGAGAGAATTGTGCTACGGATCCAAGATATGAAGTCAATTCATTCCCCAACTCACGAGACTTCAGTGAAGAACTTTGTCTTTCAATTCTACAACTACAAAAAACTGCAATCCGAAGTCTGCTTTGGTACTTCTGATTGCAGTTTCAAAATGTTTTTAAAGTTGGAGAATCGAAGGGCCGAAGTTATCCACCGAATCGTGAGACTTCGGACTTAACAAATTTTGCCTTCATGCAGCCCATACATTTTAATGGTGTACAGAGACAGGTCTGCATTCAGCATTAAAACTAAATTGGGGAGTGAATCTACTTTAGATCTTGGATCGAAGAACGATTCGCTCACCCCAGTCCAAACTCCAAACGCCAATGTATAGTTGCCAAATTCTTGATCCAACCTTCAACCCCGAGCCCTACTACTAAAGACATATTTGGATTGACATTCCATTCAGTGCTACTTGTCGGAGGTACTGGTTAATACTGCTCGACTCCCCACAGTCATACCCCAACCCTACCTCAATCAAGATGCCTCCCCCAACCCCCTTTCCCCAATAATGACACGGTTATTGGTTTTCTAAGAGATGCTATCTTGGAATACCTCAATACCTGAAAATAAGCAAATAATGCCATATCAGCATGTCTTCATGAGGGATCGGTCATGTCAAACTAATTTAATCAGTTTCTATGAGGAGGTAAGTTCTAGACTTGACAGCGGCAAATCAATGGATGTCGTATATCTGGACTTCTCCAAAGCATTTCACACTGTACCGCATGAAAGGTTAGTATATAAAATGAGAATGCTCGGACTGGGAGAAAATGTCTGTATGTGGGTAAGTAACTGGCTCAATGATAGAAAACAGAGGGTGGTTATTAACGGTACACACTCAGATTGGGTCACTGTCACTAGTGGGGTACCTCAGGGGTCAGTATTGGGCCCTATTCTCTTTAATATATTTATTAATGATCTTGTAAAAGGCTTGCACAGTAAAATAATTTTTTTTGCAGATGACACTAAACTGTGTAAAGTAATTTACACTGAAGAGGACAGTATACTACTACAGAGGGATCTGGATAGATTGGAGGCTTGGGCAGATAAGTGGCAGATGAGGTTTAACACTGATAAATGTAAGGTTATGCACATGGGAAGGAATAATGCAAGTCATCCGTACATACTAAATGGTAAAACACTCGGTAACACTGACATGGAAAAGGACCTAGGATTTTAAATAAACAGCAAACTAAGCTGTAGAAACCAGTGTCAGGCAGCTACTGCCAAGGCCAATAAGATAATGGATCAGAAGGGGCATAGATGCCCGTGATGAGAACATAGTTCTACCACTTTAAAAATCGCTAGTCAGACCACACATGGAGTACTGTGTATAGTTCTGGGCTCCTGTAAACAAGGCAGACATAGCAGAGCTGGAGAGGGTCCAGAGGAGGACAACTAAAGTAATAACTGGAATGGGGCAACTACAGTACCCTGAAAGATTATCAAAATTAGGGTTATTCACTTTAGAAAAAAGACGACTGAGGGGAGATCTAATAACTATGTATAAATATATCAGGGGTCAGTACAGAGATCTATCCCATCATCTATTTATCCCCAGGACTGTGACTGTGACGAGGGGACATCCTCTGCGTCTGGAGGAAAGAAGGTTTGTACACAAACATAGAAGAGGGTTCTTTACAGTAAGAGCAGTGAGACTATGGAACTCTCTGCCTGAGGAGGTGGTGATGGTGAGTTCAGTAAAAGAGTTCAAGAGCGGCCTGGATGTATTTTAGGAGTCTAATAATATTACAGGCTATGTAAAATATTAGAAAGTGAAACTGGATCACACATCCTCAATACTAGGGTTTAATCTAATAACTGCTTCTCAGCATAATTAACATCCCTTCTCATCGCAATTTATCGTATACCTACCCCTATGTTGCATGCTGTACATGAGGCATTAGTATACAATTTGATCAAAAAGCATAGGCCCACTCACCACGACAATGTTGTCTCCTTGAGTGGGAACCTACTCTAAATTTGGCGCAGCGCTGCGCGGTGACCACTGGCGCCGCAGCACCGCACCAACAGGCAGCGGGACCCAGCAGCCAAACAGCGCGCCCGCTGTCTGGCAAAGCCACCCAGGCACGGGCCCCACCAACCCACTAGCACAGCACCAAAGCAACAATGGATGCCGTGCAGCACTGCACCATGTGAATAGTTGTCAAAGCTCACCTTATCACATACTCTCAGGAACTCCAACTGAGAGGTGGTAGGGATTTATGCAATATTACAGGTTATAGCTACTAGAGATACAGTCAGGTCCATAAATATTAGGACATCGACACAATTTTAAAATTTTTGGCTCTATACACCACCACAATGGATTTGAAATGAAACTAACAAGACGTGCTTTAACTGCAGACTGTCAGATTTAATTTGAAGGTATTTACATCCAAATCACGTGAACGGTGTAGGAATTACAACAGTTTGCATATGTGCCCCCCACTTGTTAAGGGACCAAAAGTAATGGGACAATTTGCTTCTCAGCTGTTCCATGGCCAGGCGTGTGTGTTATTCCCTCATTATCCCAATTACAATGAGCAGATAAAAGGTCCAGAGTTCATTTCAAGTCTGCTATTTGCATTTGGAATCTGTTGGTGTCAACTCTCAAGATGAGATCCAAAGAGCTGTCACCATCAGTGAAGCAAGCCATCATTAGGCTGAAAAAACAAAACAAACCTATCAGAGAGATAGCAAAAACATTAGGCGTGGCCAAAACAACTGTTTGGAACATCCTAAAAAAGAAGGAACGCACCGGTGAGCTCAGCAACACCAAAAGACCCAGAAGACCTCTGAAAACAACTGTTGTGGATGACCGAAGAATTCTTTCCCTGGTGAAGAAAACACCCTTCACAACAGTTGGCCAGACCAAGAACACTCTCCAGGAGGTAGGTGTATGTGTGTCAAAGTCAACAATCTTTAGAAGACTTCACCAGAGTGAATACAGAGGGTTCACCACAAGATGTAAACCATTGGTGAGCCTCAAAAACAGGAAGGCCAGAATAGAGTTTGCCAAACGACATCTAAAAAAGCCTTCACAGTTCTGGAACAACATCCTATGGACAGATGAGACCAAGATCAACTTGTACCAGAGTGATGGGAAGAGAAGAGTATGGAGAAGGAAAGGAACTGCTGATGATCCTAAGCATACCACCTCATCAGTGAAGCATGGTGGTGGTAGTGTCATGGCGTGGGCATGTATGGCTGCCAATGGAACTGGCTCTCTTGTATTTATTGATGATGTGACTGCTGACAAAAGCAGCAGGATGAACTCTGAAGTGTTTCGGGCAATATTTTCTGCTCATATTCAGCCAAATGCTTCAGAACTCATTGGACGGCGCTTCACAGTGCAGATGGACAATGACCCAAAGCATACTGCAAAAGCAACCAAAGAGTTTTTTAAGGGAAAGAAGTGGAATGTTATGCAATGGCCAAGTCAATCACCTGACCTGAATCCGATTGAGCATGCATTTCACTTACTGAAGACAAAACTGAAGGGAAAATGCCCCAAGAACAAGCAGGAACTGAAGACAGTTGCAGTAGAGGCCTGGCAGAGCATCACCAGGGATGAAACCCAGCGTCTGGTGATGTCTATGAGTTCCAGACTTCAGGCTGTAATTGAGTGGAAAGGATTTGCAACCAAGTATTAAAAAGTGAAAGTTTGATTTATGATTATTATTATGTCCCATTACTTTTGGTCCCTTAACAAGTGGGAGGCACATATGCAAACTGTTGTAATTCCTACACCGTTCACCTGATTTGGCTGTAAATACCTTCAAATTAAAGCTGACAGTCTGCAGGTAAAGCACATCTTGTTTGTTTCATTTCAAATCCATTGTGGTGGTGTATAGGGCCAAAACTGTTAGAATTGTGTCAATGTCCTAATATTTATGGACCTGGCTGTATATTCTTTACAGTAGCTGTCATCTTCCGAAATGGTTAGTGAATATCCCTCAAGGCCAATTCCGGAGAATTAAAAGAAACTGCACAACTGGACATTATTGAATGTCCATGTAAACGTCAATATATAGGAAGGACGAAAAGGCCGCTAAAGAAGGGTATTTCTGAACACCTATCTAATATTAGGAAGGGTTTTGAAAACCACTCCCTATCTAATCATTTCAAACTCATACACAATCAAAATCCATTAGGATTGAAATTTGCTGCACTAGAAAAAGTACATAAAGATTGGAGAGGAGGGGACCATATAGGGAAGCTGTCAAGGCTAGAAACGAAGAGAATTTATGAATTGAACACTTTGCTACCAGTGGGTCTCAATGGAGAGTTTGAACTATTCGGTTTCCTGTAGAAAGTAGGTGGGCGCCATTTGTCGACGGTGGACCGTGTCATAATTAATCATCGATAATTAATCTGCGATATAACTGGCGTCTTTCAGCCAGTTCTCTCTATGCCACCAACGAGCGCACACTATCTTCTTACTATAAGGTATGTCCATATATCGTTACCAGAATCTTTGCATTACGATATCAGATGTTTGTTTGTGACTGTGGTCATTCCCCTAAGGCCCCTTGTGAGATCTCTTTAATACTCCTCGTATAAGTGTTTTGCTATTCACATAGAGATCTGCATTATGCCATTTTCTACCCATGAATTCTCTGAAGTATACTGAGAGTTTCACCAGATATTTTCTTTTAATAACTTTGCATTGACTCCTAATTTTGATTAAACTTTGTATGCATTGATCTATTAATTCACTCTAGTACCTGTTTGATGAACCCTACAAAATATGATTGGTACTATATATACCGACTTCTATGAGACATATTATTATGTTGTTTATTATTCTTTATTGTGAACCAATATTCTACTTATACTATATATTTATTTGTATTATCATAGGCCGTGATCAAGGTCCCGGGTGGACCGAAACGTTGGCCCTGACTTTCATGTGATGATTGAACTATAAAGTTGGTATTGGCAAACAATGATAAAATAAAATATATACCATTGTGCAAAAATATACGAGTGTGCCGTGGATATAATTGTTTCTTATCTAGTGGCTTGATAGCCCCTTCATTGAGCACCTCCATTTTGGATTTAAATCCTTCCCTTTTTTTGGCGGTTGTGCCATTCAAATATTGACTATTAGTAACCGTTGGTGAATTTGTGCACCCGCCTCCATGTCTATTACGACTGCAGATGGGATCGTCTCTCTGGTTACAGCCTCGAGTGATTTCTTGCATATTTCACATAGTGAAGTCAAATCCAGGGACCTGGAAAGAGAATCAAAAAAACTGATAGGCTCGGAATTGCACTGTGCTACCTTAGCCGAGTACTATAAGAATGGACTTATTCCTCGCGGATTGAGGGTTCACTTACGACCAAATCTCTTTTCCACGAATAAAGAATACTGTGATAAGTTCGAAACGATATTGAACAAATGTTCTATGGATATTATTGTCCTTAGCATCGATTTTTTACAGAAGTCTATTTTTGAATCTAAGGAAAATATATTGGCGATTGAAACCCAACTTGCAGCAACTATTTCTCCCCAGGACCTTATTGACCTCAAAAATAAAACTGATAAAATTCTGGAAGACCACCGGAAGTACATTGAACAGACGAAAAGATCTAAATATATTCGCAACACTGAAGATTACCAACTTAATAGGGTGTATAGGTGGCAATGGCAAGAATAAAATACCTATGGACAGTATTCTTATGCGGACTATGCATCCTCTTCATCTGGGAGCGAGAGATCAGCATACCGCAGACCGCAACGTTTTTTCAATCGGCGAGGCAACCGCTCCAGACGAAAACAAAGAGGATACGCAGGGGACGACATACCAACCGGACCAGAGACAATTCCTATGCAGACCAGATCCCAGGTAGGGATCTAGTGATCAATATTTCGTCTAGAACATTGTCACCAGCTGAGATAATGGTTCTCTCCAAAGGACTGTCTTATTGCCCCATGGCACCTCTGCATTACTACAATTTGACGCAAGACCTGCATAAGTTTTACCGTTCATTACGATTGAAAGCCCATTTTTTATCGTCTGATACTATTGATAGACCAATCACTCATGACAAATTGTCTATTACTCATTTGGGCTTTAGATCCAGAAGCAACTTCATGCCCCCAAAACATTACCATAGCATTGAGGCCTTCATTGATCTAGTAGACAAGGAAATCCAGATGACATTAATTGTACAGAAACAAGGTAAATATCCTATATCTGGCAATCTATCTAATATAGAGACCTCAGCTCTTAAAACTCTTATGCAAGATACCAGCATTACGATTAAACCCGCCAACAAAGGCGGAGCCATAGTTGTCATGGACACTAAATACTATATTCATGAGATAGAAACCCAACTTTCAGATAGAGAAACTTATGAGTTAATTTAATCAAATCCTACTTATAGAATACAACAAGAAATCAATGTACTATTAGACTTAGCATTACATAAGGGCACTATTGACAAAGCCACATACAACTTTTTACACAATGAATACCCTATGATGCCTGTACTATATACATTGCCAAAAATACACAAAAATTTGCAAAAACCTCTGGGTCGGCCAATAGTAGCCTCTACTAATTCTTTACTATCGCCCCTGTCTATTTACCTTGAAAAGATCCTTACTCCATTAATTCAGAAAACCGATTATTTTTTGCTTGATACCAGTCATTTTCTAAATATTATTTCTAAGTTGGATCCCATTCCTGATGATGCCTTTTTGGTGACGCTGGATGTGTGCAGCCTGTACACCTCCATATCACATGATGGGGGTGTCCAGGCAGTATCGAAATAATATTTAGAAAATCTTTTTAAGGTAAATAGACAGGGGCGATAGTAAAGAATTAGTAGAGGCTACTATTGGCCGACCCAGAGGTTTTTGCAAATTTTTGTGTATCCACTTAAATTATAGTGGATACCATGTCTGATCAAAGAAATATAAGATAGGTGAATGTGATCTGAAACCGCACCAGAAACGCATGGAAACCGCACCATGGTCCTCGATGCTTTTTATAGTCCTTTAGATACTATGCCTGGAGTATATTAAATTGTATGTCTTTAGATTTAGTTTTTTGCCTGCATAGAGGTTTTATGATTATTTATGGTGAATCCATGTCAGGTTTTGAATCGATACCAGGTTTTGGAGATGACCAAATTCCATAAAAATATGGGGCAAACATGGGGGACAAATAACCACTGAGGAAGGGACCGAATCAGTCCCGAAACGCGTTTGGTACCACCGCTCCACTATTTTGAACAAACAGGACCTTAAATTACAGACATCCAAAATTTTTATCTTCTTTTTCATCACAGCACGGCTACGCGAATATCCATTAAGGAATTAATACAGGGGTTACCATAACTCACAAGCTGCAAGCCGTAAGAGATCGAACCACCCGCCCGCCTACATGAGAACATCATCAGTCACGAGGTAAACTGGCATCGATACACGTCTGCAGGTCAGCGTGTGATGCGAATTAGCGCGATATCGAAAGGGTGAGATCGCGGACACGTAAGTGTAGGAAATACCATTATAACACTAGTGTCTCAGGACGGACGGCATATAAACTACATACAGGGAGTGCAGAATTATTAGGCAAGTTGTATTTTTGAGGATTAATTTTATTATTGAACAACAACCATGTTCTCAATGAACCCAAAAAACTCATTAATATCAAAGCTGAATATTTTTGGAAGTAGTTTTTAGTTTGTTTTTAGTTTTAGCTATTTTAGGGGGATATCTGTGTGTGCAGGTGACTATTACTGTGCATAATTATTAGGCAACTTAACAAAAAACAAATATATACCCATTTCAATTATTTATTTTTACCAGTGAAACCAATATAACATCTCAACATTCACAAATATACATTTCTGACATTCAAAAACAAAACAAAAACAAATCAGTGACCAATATAGCCACCTTTCTTTGCAAGGACACTCAAAAGCCTGCCATCCATGGATTCTGTCAGTGTTTTGATCTGTTCACCATCAACATTGCGTGCAGCAGCAACCGCAGCCTCCCAGACACTGTTCAGAGAGGTGTACTGTTTTCCCTCCTTGTAAATCTCACATTTGATGATGGACCACAGGTTCTCAATGGGGTTCAGATCAGGTGAACAAGGAGGCCATGTCATTAGATTTTCTTCTTTTATACCCTTTCTTGCCAGCCACGCTGTGGAGTACTTGGACGCGTGTGATGGAGCATTGTCCTGCATGAAAATCATGTTTTTCTTGAAGGATGCAGACTTCTTCCTGTACCACTGCTTGAAGAAGGTGTCTTCCAGAAACTGGCAGTAGGACTGGGAGTTGTGCTTGACTCCATCCTCAACCCGAAAAGGCCCCACAAGCTCATCTTTGATGATACCAGCCCAAACCAGTACTCCACCTCCACCTTGCTGGCGTCTGAGTCGGACTGGAGCTCTCTGCCCTTTACCAATCCAGCCACGGGCCCATCCATCTGGCCCATCAAGACTCACTCTCATTTCATCAGTCCATAAAACCTTAGAAAAATCAGTCTTGAGATATTTCTTGGCCCAGTCTTGACGTTTCAGCTTGTGTGTCTTGTTCAGTGGTGGTCATCTTTCAGCCTTTCTTACCTTGGCCATGTCTCTGAGTATTGCACACCTTGTGCTTTTGGGCACTCCAGTGATGTTGCAGCTCTAAAATATGGCCAAACTGGTGGCAAGTGGCATCTTGGCAACTGCACGCTTGACTTTTCTCAGTTCATGGGCAGTTATTTTGCGCCTTGGTTTTTCCACACGCTTCTTGCGACCCTGTTGACTATTTTGAATGAAACGCTTGATTGTTCGATGATCACGCTTCAGAAGCTTTGCAATTTTAAGAGTGCTGCATCCCTCTGCAAGATATCTCACTATTTTTGACTTTTCTGAGCCTGTCAAGTCCTTCTTTTGACCCATTTTGCCAAAGGAAAGGAAGTTGCCTAATAATTATGCACACCTAATATAGGGTGTTGATGTCATTAGACCACACCCCTTCTCATTACAGAGATGCACATCACCTAATATGCTTAATTGGTTGTAGGCTTTCGAGCCTATACAGCTTGGAGTAAGACAACATGCATAAAGAGGATGATGTGGTCAAAATACTCATTTGCCTAATAATTCTGCACGCAGTGTATGAACATAATACCCCTAGAAGATCGTTGCGGTTTGAACTGACTTTGGATTCAATTAATTCAAGTGGATAAATACTGGGCTTGTGTAAAGGGACGCCGCACACTTGCTATGAGATATTGTTCTCAAACCATAAGAACACTTGGATTTTAGTTCCCCTCATAAGAGACTGCATGGTTATTTATTTTTGCTTAGGACTTTTTTAATATGGATTTCTTTAATATCGATATTACATCAGCTTTATAGACTGTAATTGGTTCATATGCGAATTCTGTTTTTCTTTGTATGGAGTTTCGATTAGTTGCTATTTGTCTATTGCACATTATATTTATTGTCTGGTTCCAAGTATTAGTGAGTGCCCAGCTTGTTGTGTATATATAATTGCAACTTGTGTGATATACCAGTTGCCCCCCCAAAAAACTGATTGAGGCAGGGGTGTTATACCTATAATATACTTTCTATATAGTGCATTTGTATTGTGCAGCAGTTGTGTGCGGTTCTGCAGCGATACCGCAGCTATATAGAGGGACAAACGCTATTGGAACAACTAATTGCAACTGGTGTGATATACCAGTTGCCCCCCAAAAAAACTGATTGAGGCAGGGGTGTGATACGGTATACCTATAATATACTTTCTATATAGTGCATTTGTATTGTGCAGCAGCTGTGTGCGATTCTGCAGCGATACCGCAGCTATACAGAAGGACAAACGCTATTGGAACAACTAATTGCAACTGGTCTGATATACCAGTTGCCCACCAAAAAAACTGATTGAGGCAGGGGTGTGATACGTTATACCTATAATATACTTTCTATATAGTGCATTTGTATTGTGCAGCAGCTGTGTGCGGTTCTGCAGCGATACCGCAGCTATACAGAGGGACAAACGCTATTGGAACAACTAATTGCAACTGGTGTGATATACCAGTTGCCCCCCAAAAAAACTGATTGAGGCAGGGGTGTGATATACCTATAATATAATTTCTATATAGTGCATTTGTATTGTGCAGCAGTTGTGTGTGGTTCTGCTGAGATACCGCAGCTATACAGAGAGACAAACGCTATTGGAACAACTAATTGCAACTTGTGTAATATACCAGTTGCCCACCAAAAAAACTGATTGAGGCAGGGGTGTGATACGGTATACCTATAATATACTTTCTATATAGTGCATTTGTATTGTGCTTCCAGCAAATAATCATTAAGGGGTTCTGTTTACCTGCTTCCACAAATACTGCTCTTCTATAGGGACTTTTGTCACAGGGTCATTTTGAAACTGACAGGCAATGGAAGAGGCAGGCCATTCCGCAGGGGTGGTAGGGGTCGGTCAGGTGCACCAGGCCGGAGCCTAAGTGGGAAGATAGAGAAGGTGCGGGCAATTTTGTCAAAGGACGCACCAGAGTTGGTTGAGTGGCTAACTCAGCCTTCCGGTTCTGCACCCTCCTCATCCTCTGTATCAGCACCCTCCTCACTCTCTGCTGTGTGCACCCCCAAAGACACCACCACCACCACCATAGCCCCTCCACTCGAGTCAGAGGAATTAATTTCCCATCCATTCCCAGACCTTACTGATGCACAGCCATTCTTGGCATCGGATGAGGAAGAGGAGGAAGCAACGGCCGCCACCCAGCAGTCTGACGACAGTACCGAGATCAAGGAGGGTGGTCCCTGCTGTTGCTGTCTACTCCGAGATCTCTAATGTCAGTGGTGGTGAAAGTGACTATAATGACGTGTCGATAGACATCACGTGGGTGCCTACAAGAGAGGAAGAGGAGGGGAGTTCAGAGGGAGAGACGGAGCAGCAGATAGGGAGGAGAAGGAGGAGAAGCAGGAGAAGCAGGTAGAACTCGCAGTGCACAGGAGGCAAAAAGCAGACTGCAAATGTATCTAGAGCGAGCTATCCACCATGCATGGTCACATCTGGCGCTCTTAGGACGCCGGCACATGGCTCCGCAGTGTGGGCTTTTTTTAACGTGTCAACTGCTGACAATAGTGTTGCCATCTGCAGCCTGTGCTGTCAACGCATAAGTCGCGGTAAGTCCAACATTCACCTAGGGACGCCGCCTTAAGAAGGCACCTGGCCTCCCATCACCGAGCCCAGTGGGAGCAACACCGTCGGAACCCACAAAGCCACACTCCCTGCGCTCCAAGTCCTGCTTCTTCTCCTTCTCCTCTCTTCCCATTTGTCCTCCACTCCACCTTCCACCGTGCTGTCATCGCGTTCATCTGGCAGAAGGCAGGCTTCCATGGCCCAAATGTTCGAACGTAAAAAGTTGATGACGCCGGATAACCCTCTTGCCCAACGGTTGACCGCCGGTTTGCCGGAACTGCTAGCCCGGCAACTACTGCCATATAAACTGGTGGACTCGAGGCCTTTAGAAAATTTGTGGCCATTGGCATACCGCAATGGAAGGTCCCCGGAAGCAAATATTTCTCCCAGAAGGGCATACCAGAGCTATATGGCCATGTTCACCGGCAAGTGAATGTATCTCTGGCACAAAGTGTCGGTGCCAAGATACATCTGACCACAGACACGTGGTCTAGAAAACACGGGTAGGGAAGGTACATAACCTTTACTGCCCACTGGGTGAACCTTGTGACGGCTGTCAAGCATGCAACCCGTGGCACCCGTGTGGATTTGGTGTTACTGCCACGGATTGCATGCAGGCCTGCCTCTTCTTCTCCTCCTCCTACTCCATCCTCCGTCACCTCCTCGGCAGACTCATACTTTTCCACTGCAACCGCCTCTTTTGCTGCACCCCCCAGCTCCCCAGAACCTATTTGACGTGCCAGGTGAGACGTTGCCACGCTGTGCTGTGGCTGTTGTGCCTGGAAGCCAAGAGCCACACTGGTCCTGCACTCCTTTCAGCTCTGCGGTCACAGGCCGATTAGTGGCTGACCCCACTCAATTTGACAGTTGGTAAAGTGGTGTGCGACAACTGTGCCAATCTGCTGAGCGCGCTGAAACAGGGCAAAATGACACACGTGCCGTGCATGGCACACATCCTGAACTTAGTCGTGCAGCGATTCGTTGCCAAATACCCCGGGGTCCAGGACATCTTGCGGCAGGCCCGGAAAATCTCTGGCCATTTTAGAAGATCTTACACGGCCAAGGCTCGCCTTGCTGACGTTCAGCGGCGACACCACTTGCCCATCAGACATCTGATTTGTGACTGCCCGACGCGCTGGAACTCCACCTTGTATATGCTTGATAGGCTGCTCCAGCAGAAACGTGCCGTTAACAACTACCTGTACGAACTCTGCGGCAGGACAGGTTCTGGGGAGCTTGTTTTTTTTCACCACGCCAGTGGCTGCTCATGCGCGACGCATGCAGATTTCTGCGGCCATTTGATGAGATCACCAAACTGGTCAGTCACAGCCAGGGCGCCATCGTACTTTACGCCTTCTTTCTGGAGAGTGCATTGCGTCGTGTCATTGATCAAGCCGTCGAGGAGCAGGAGCAGGAATATGAGGAAGTCACAATGCTGAATGAATTCCCAGGGGGGCTACTCCATCTGAGACAAGTCAGAAGGAGTCTGAAGAGGAGTCAGAGGAGGCTGGTGCCTGAAGGGAGGAGGAGGAAAAGCAAGAAGAGCAGGCTTTAAACTTTTCTGGGATCCCTGGTGTTGTCCGTGGATACGGGGAGGAGACGGAGGACGACATTCTCCTGGGCGATGAGCAGGAGCCAGGCCGCTCCACCTCTTCCAATTTAGTGCAAATGGGGGCCTTCATGCTCCAGTGTTTGAAGAGGGAGCCCGGTATAAAAAGCATAAAGGGCAAGGACCAGTACTGGGTGGCAACGTACTTAGAACCCCGGTACAAACACAAAATGGCGGACACGTTACCAGCATCACAGAGGGCTTTCAGAATGCGGCATTTCCAGGCCTTCTGCTGTTGTGGGCGATGGCAGAGGAATTTCCACCCACAGAGAAACAGTTGCAGGTACCAATCCTACCGTGCATGCAAGAAGAGGACGGTTTGCAAGATGTGTTGGTCACTTCGGATATAAGATCATTCTTGCAGCCAACCCATCGACAGCCACCCTCCGGATCCAGCCTCAGGAAACGCCTAGACCAGGTGTCTGACTGCATTGGGTTAATGGCCGATGTGGACGCTCTTAGAAGCGAGGAACCCCTTGACTACTGAGTGTGCAGGCTTGACCTGTGGCCAGACCTGGCACAATTTGCCATGGAACTCTTGGCTTGCCCCTCGTCCAGTGTCCTGTCTGAAAGGACGTTCAGCGCAGCAGGGGGGATCGTGACCGATAAGCAAACTCGCTTAGGTCACGACAGTGTGGACTACCTCACATTTAAAAAAATGAATGAGGCATGGATGTCGGAGGAATTCAACACCTGTGACGACCAAGTGTTATCGAATTTAAACTATTATCATTTGGGTTTTTTTCAAGAGGGGGGATCTTGTTAGCCATGTACCTCTAGCCACATTATCAATTGTTCTTTTCTGTACGGTGAATTATAAATTTTTGGGGCCTGTAGTCCAATGGCCTGCAGTAAAATTGATATCCAATGACCGTCTAATATACCTCCAGCCACATAATCACTTGATGTTTTCTGTCCGGTGAATGAATAATTTTTGGGGCCTGTAGTCCACTGGCCTGCAGTAAAATTGATATCCATTGACCGTCTAATATACCTCTAGCCACATAATCACTTGTTCTTTTATGTACAATGAATGCATAATTTTTGGGGTCTGTAATCTAACTGGCCAACAGTAAAATTGTTATATGGTGACCGCCTAATGTACCTCCAGCCACATAATGACTTGATCTTTTCTGTACGTTGAATGCATAATTTTTGGGGCTTGTAATGTAACTGGCCAACAGTAAAATTGTTATACGGTGACAGCTTATTGTACCTCCAGCCACATAATAACTTGATCTTTTCTGTACGGTAAATGCATCATTTTTGGGGCTTGTAATGTAACTGGCCAACAGTAAAATTGTTATACGGTGACCGCCTAATGTACCTCCAGCCACATAATCAATTGTTCTTTTCTGTATAGTGAATTAATAATTTTTGGGTCCTGTACTCCACTGGCCTACAGTAAAATTGTTATCCACTGACTGTCTAATATACCTCTAGCCACATAATCACTTGTTCTTTTCTGTCAGGTGAATGCCTAATTTTTGGGGCCTTTACTGGCCTACAGTAAAATTTATATCCATTGACCGTCTAATATACCTCCAGCAACATAATCACTTGTTCTTTTCTGTACGGTGAATGAATAATTTTTGGGGCCTGTAGTCCACTGGCCTGCAATAAAATTGATATCCAATGACCGTCTAATATATCTCCAGCCACATAATCACTTGATGTTTTCTGTCCGGTGAATGCCTAATGTTTGGGGCCTGTACTCCCGTGGCCTAAAAAAAAAAAAGTCTAGGCTCCAGCAGGGCACATTTTTGAGAGTTTCCCTTTAAGACGCATAAAAATGGACCCTGATTAAAATACATATTTCTTGTGGGAATTTTTGCCATTGATACCCCCCTGGTATGTCACTGTCCATGTTGTAGGATGATTTGTGCACTTCTAGTAAGTATTTGGTGGCTGTAAATATGACCTGAAGGTTTTTCAGGTTCACCTGCCATTACAGTGAATGGGGCCCACTGCAAACTTGTGGTTCGCGTTCGCGCGATTGTGTTTCGTCCTGGTCGATGTTCGTCCATCACTAGTCACCAACACTACAGCAGCTGGGGCCTGTATTACCCTTCTGCCCTGCTCTCCTGAAGCAGAGCATATTGTCCCAACTAGTGGCCGGATTGAAGCAGTGCAACGGGGCCTGCACTTCTGTGACGCCAGAGTGCCTAAGGATAGTTCATCAATACAAAAGTCCCAGTGCACCCCTTTAACTTCAAGCCTTGACATCACATACTACTTATAATACTGATATCTTCTTTCATGGCAGAATTTTCTACTGGTCCCACCCACACACTTGGGCCTCAATGTGATTGCTACATCTTTAGACCCTTTGACTTTTTTCAAATTTTTTATGCTGCGGCCTTGTTCTAAAATAAAAATAAAATAAAAAAAAGTTTCCTCCATTAATACCCCATAATAAAAAATTAAATCAAAACAGAATTTTGAAATGTTTGCAAATGTATTAAAAAGGACAAACTAAACTTTTGCATGGACATAAGTATTCAGTCTCTTTGGTATATTATTGACAATGGGCGTATTAGTTACAATGGAGACCATTATGCAAAATAGAAGTAAAATTAGCCAGATGGATGCACAAAGGGTTAAAAAATGGGCACTAAAAAACGGAGTGTCTGTTTTAACAGCCTATTTCTTTTTACATTTGTGTGCATGTAGCCTTACATGGACTTGTACGATGAAGGTGTGATGTTACTTACCTGGGACAATGGGTTGGATGAGGCTGACGGGATGGAGCAATGTTTTGTACATGGGACTGTATGTAGGAGGGGACTGAAGTCAGGAGATTGGTGTTATTTACATAGGACTGTATGTTGGAGGGGCAGGAGAGATGGTGTGATGTTATTTACATGGGACTGTATAGTGAAGGGAGGGAAGTAATGTTATTTACATGGGCCTGTATGTTGGAAGGGGTGGGGCATTATCCATTCTGAGGGAACTACAGGGAGGATTATAACTACATGGGGCACTACAGGGGGGCATTATAAATGGGGGCACTGCGAAAATTTATAGGAGTAGGGTAAAATATAAATACTGGGGGTACTACAGGGGGGAATAATTACTGGGGCTACTATGGGGAGCATTATAAATACTGGGGGCACTGTAGGGGTATTAGAACTACAGGGGATATTATAGTGGCCCTTATTACTACAGGGGGCTCCATAGGAGTGCCTTTATCGATCGGCCTTATTTCTACTGAGGGCACTATAGGGGGCCTTATTACTACTGGGGGCACAATATGTCTACTGGGAGCATTATTAATACTGGAGGGCTCTTCCCAATGGAGGTACTCTTGGGGAGCATAATCACCTGGGGGCACTGTAGGAGTCAGTATTACTAATGAGGGAATTCTAGAAGGGAATTGCTATTGGTGGGACTTTGAGGAGCACTATTACTATGCAGGGACTATCTGTATGGTACTGTAATACTGTCTAGTAATTCTGGAAATTGAGGAGCACAGCAGGATAACACTCGAAGTTGTGGAGAATGATAGCAAAGTAAGGAACCTAAGATGTCTGTGTATGAAACTCTGCAGAGACGAGACGTGGCTGAAAGAAGTTGTCTGGGACGAATGGAGAAGATGATGAAAGAGAATGTCTACATCAGACAAGACGTGACCTGTGAGGCAATGGATGTGAGAGGTATGTGGTGTTGTATAGCCCTGTATGTTTGATAGTGTCCGTGCAGCAAGTAAAATGTGTTTAGTGCTAGAGCGTGCTTAGGGCATTTAGAAAATTGGGCTGTATGCATTGGGGCTTGGACCCCGGGTCTTTTCAGACCCTACCAACGCCCCTGATCTGAAGACTTTCCGAATGCACTGTACATGTTTATTTCTAAATTACGTGCACTTACTATAACATCGTAAGGCAAGCAGCAACATGTTCGCCAGGAGCTTGATCGCTTTTCATAAGATCACAGGAATTTAGCCACGTATGTTGCTTCTGACCGTTAGCCAAAAGCAGAGAACTAAATCCTCCAAGGATTATTCTTCTGGAGGGAAAAGCAAGGATACCATAGCTATAAAAAATAGTGCAGTCCTCTAGTGTGATGTTTTTTAATACTCCATTCAGTTTGAATAAAATCATCCCTCGCTACAAGTGTCAATATTCACCGCAATTATGGCATTCTCATCATCAGAATAAGGATACATTCATGCAATGGTATGTGTTTTGCAGCCCTGTGATAGAAATGCTTATTCTTGTCCACTTTTTGCGAAGCCGCGGCACAGAAGTACGGAGGCGGACAGTACACGGTGTGCTGTCCCCATCTTTTGCTGCCCCATTGAAACCAATTGGTTTGCATCCATTCCGCAAAATTGCGGAACGGATGCAGACCCATAAATACGGTTGTGTGAATGTACCCTATGTGATTAAGAACAATCCTATAGGTTTATAATGTGTCAAACTGTGCTGTGGATCATGGAATGGCAAGAAGGCAGATAATATTGAAACAGAAGGGGAACAGTCATCATCAGCAAGTTAAGGCCTCTGGAAATAGCACATGAAAGTGAGTATACAACCTTGAACTCCATTTTATTTGTTCAAAAATTCTGTAATACATCTTCATAGAGAGCAAAGATTTGATACAGAAATCAGAATCTCCTATATAGATACAGATTTCATTCTGACTATCGACAGTCACCACTAGGGGGAGCTTACTGTATACAGGTACTTTCACATTGAACTCAATGACAGACTCGTGTGCAGTAAACTCCCTTTAGTGGCAGCTGCACATCCTGACCTCCTGTCTGCCACATTTTGACCGCCTGCTTACAACCATATACAGTTGACTGAATTCATAACATGATACAGCTCTATGGCTGTATTAATTCGATTCAAGCACTCATCCCTGCTGAAGGGGGTGCTAAAAATGGCCACACACCTGAAGCTTGTGACCACCATAAATCTTAAAACTCATTTAACAACAGCATTATTTAAACATTGTATAACATTGTTATTAGATCGATTTATATATGAAGCTGAAATTTGGGCTCTGTATGCTGGTATTATGTGAGCACTGTATGGTGGTAATTACTCAGTTATTGTGTGGTACTGCCACTTAGGGTATGGCCACACAGTCAGGTTTCCTGATGCAGCTTTGGAAGCCAAAATCAGGAGTGGATCATAAAAGGAGGTAAAGTATAAAGGACACATACGACTTCTCCTCTGTTTTGAATTCACCCCTGGCTTCCCAAACTGCATGCAGAAACCTGGTTGTGTGTTCGTACCCTTAGGCACTGCATACTCTTTTTGCATTGTATGGTAGACACAGCACTGTATAGCAGTGTTATTAAAGGCTATGTACGCCTTTGAGGGCAATTTTTTTTTATTGCATTGTACTCATTTTGAACTAAACATAATTTTTTAATTGGCCTTTATTAAAAAATATGGCGTTTTTTTTGTACACAGCTGAGATGCTCTAATAGCACCCTTTGGATTTTCTGCATATCGTCAGAAAGGAGCAGACGGACTCCTTATCTCTGCTCTCTGATCTTATAAACACTCATTGTAGCTGAGTTCTTATCTTACTGATAAGAATCTTGCTTAAATAAGTGTTTATGACCTCTCAGTAGTTTAGAGATGAGGTTTATTAGATGACCGGCATAAAGTGAACACCGTAAAAAAAAAAATCTAAACGGTGTAAATAAAAGGCCATTTTTTGTCACCCTAAATCACAAAAAGTGTAATACCAAGCGACCAAAAAGTCATACGCACCCTAAAATAGTACCAATCAAACCGTCATCTCATCCCGCAAAAAATTAGACCCTACCTAAGACAATGGCACAAAAAATAAAAAAAACTATGGCTCTCAGAGTATGGAGACACTAAATCAAGATTTATTTATTTTTTTAAATGCTCTTATTGTGTAAAACTTAAATAAAAAAAGTATACATATTAGGTATCTCCATGCCCGTAACGACCTGCTGTATAAAAATATCACATGACCTAACCCCTCAGGCAAACACCGTAAAAAATAAAAACTGTGTCAAAAAGGCAATTTTTTGTCACCTTACATCACAAAAAGTGTAATACCAAGTGATCAAAAAGTCATATGCAACCTTAAATAGTACCAATCAAACCATCATCTCAAACCGAAAAAAAATGAGCCCCTACATAAGACATAGTATGTGTAATGGGTTGGGATGGCTCACCCTCCAGCTAACAAGGAAAAGGGTGCTCCCCCTAAAAAAGATACCCCAATCTTGTAAAGAAATGCAAAATGTAAAAAGATAGTGGGGCACACCTACATCCGGAGATGACACAGAACACTATCGAGTAATGCTGCTAGATATTTATTGCATAAAACCATAAAAAAGTAAAAATATCAGAGGTTAACAAACATCAAAACATATCAATAAAAATAAGCATCATTATATAACTATATACGCAAGATTATTAAAAGTTTGTTGACCAGTCAGTAGGTATTAAATAGGTGCACCTAATAATTCCGTGATTATATAGTAATACTATCAACAGTCTTGGATATTGTCATTGGATTATGGCCAGTAATTTGTTTTCTTATATATCCAACTTGGGTGCACTATTTGTGTGCGTGGTTCCCCTTTATGTCGACATTGTTTACAGCAAATTATTGGTATTTACGTTACGGTATAGATAATGCCATACAGGTAAGAATAATATTATTCACAGTTGGTAAAGATGTAATCGTAGCTACACTGCGTGCAGAATTATTAGGCAAATGAGTATTTTGACCACATCATCCTCTTTATGCATGTTGTCTTACTCCAAGCTGTATATGCTCGAAAGCCTACTACCAATTAAGCATATTAGGTGATGTGCATCTCTGTAATGAGAAGGGGTGTGGTCTAATGACATCAACACCCTATATTAGGTGTGCATAATTATTAGGCAACTTCCTTTCCTTTGGCAAAATGGCTCAAAAGAAGGACTTGACAGGCTCAGAAAAGTCAAAAATAGTGAGATATCTTGCAGAGGGATGCAGCACTCTTAAAATTGCAAAGCTTCTGAAGCGTGATCATCGAACAATCAAGCGTTTCATTCAAAATAGTCAACAGGGTCGCAAGAAGCGTGTGGAAAAACCAAGGCGCAAAATAACTGCCCATGAACTGAGAAAAGTCAAGCGTGCAGCTGCCAAGATGCCACTTGCCACCAGTTTGGCCATATTTCAGAGCTGCAACATCACTGGAGTGCCCAAAAGCACAAGGTGTGCAATACTCAGAGACATGGCCAAGGTAAGAAAGGCTGAAAGACGACCACCACTGAACAAGACACACAAGCTGAAACGTCAAGACTGGGCCAAGAAATATCTCAAGACTGATTTTTCTAAGGTTTTATGGACTGATGAAATGAGAGGGAGTCTTGATGGGCCAGATGGATGGGCCCGTGGCTGGATTGGTAAAGGGCAGAAAGCTCCAGTCCGACTCAGACGCCAGCAAGGTGGAGGTGGAGTACTGGTTTGGGCTGGTATCATCAAAGATGAGCTTGTGGGGCCTTTTCGGGTTGAGGATGGAGTCAAGCTCAACTCCCAGTCCTACTGCCAGTTTCTGGAAGACACCTTCTTCAAGCAGTAGTACAGGAAGAAGTCTGCATCCTTCAAGAAAAACATGATTTTCATGCAGGACAATGCTCCATCACACGCGTCCAAGTACTCCACAGCGTGGCTGGCAAGAAAGGGTATAAAAGAAGAAAATCTAATGACATGGCCTCCTTGTTCACCTGATCTGAACCCCATTGAGAACCTGTGGTCCATCATCAAATGTGAGATTTACAAGGAGGGAAAACAGTACACCTCTCTGAACAGTGTCTGGGAGGCTGTGGTTGCTGCTGCACGCAATGTTGATGGTGAACAGATCAAAACACTGACAGAATCCATGGATGGCAGGCTTTTGAGTGTCCTTGCAAAGAAAGGTGGCTATATTGGTCACTGATTTGTTTTTGTTTTGTTTTTGAATGTCAGAAATGTATATTTGTGAATGTTGAGATGTTATATTGGTTTCACTGGTAAAAATAAATAATTGAAATTGGTATATATTTGTTTTTTGTTAAGTTGCCTAATAATTATGCACAGTAATAGTCACCTGCACACACACATATCCCCCTAAAATAGCTAAAACTAAAAACAAACTAAAAACTACTTCCAAAAATATTCAGCTTTGATATTAATGAGTTTTTTGAGTTCATTGAGAACATGGTTGTTGTTCAATAATAAAATTAATCCTCAAAAATACAACTTGCCTAATAATTCTGCACTCCCTGTATGGCGTAACCATCTGCTACTACACTGTTGCTGATTAAGGCTGTATTACTCACTGTTTGGAGCGATGGTGTCTGAGGTTTTCGTGCCTAACGTGGCGTTCCACGTGTTGCGGCACAGAAGATTTTATATTCAGCTTGTTCTACGGTGAGTGATTGAACTTTAAACAGTCTACTAGACTCCGGGCTCTATAGCTGTTAGGCCCTCTTTACTAGTCGGCGATCCAGATGTCTATTTGATCTAGACATGGCAAGACTGTTTTTTGTTCTTTGTTCGTATGCAGTATTGGGAGCGCTCCGAAAGTTCGTTTACTGCGGTTTTTTCTTCTTTAGAGACTTGTATACACCAATACTGCATACGAACAAAGAACAAGACTGTTTAAAGTTCAATCACTCACCGTACAACAAGCCGGAGGTAAACAATGTCGACATAAAGGGGAACCACGCACACAAATAGTGCACCCAAGTTGGCAACCATGGCAACCAGGACTGCAGCAGCATCCTGGTTGCCATGGTTACCGATCGGAGCCCCAGCGATTAAACTGGGACTCCGATCGCAACTCTCCGCTGCCACCAATGATGGGGGGTCGGTTATTTTAATTAGGGGGGGGAGGGAGGGGGGCCGCACTGGTCACCAATGTCTTAAATACAAGGGAGGGAGGGGGGGCCGGCCGCACTGGCCACCAATGTATTAAATACAAGGGAGGGAGGGGGGGCCGGCCGCACTGGCCACCAATGTGTTAAATACAAGGGAGGGAGGGGGGCCGCACTGGCCACCAATGAGTTAAATACAGGGGGGGGAGGGAGGGTGGGGTCTGCCCCCTGCTGCCTGGCAGCACCTGCCAGGCAGCAGGGGGCAGTCATGTACACAGTTTTTTTAGTATATTCTAACCTGAAGCGTCCCCATCACCATGGGAACGCCTCTGTGTTAGAATATACTGTCGGATCTGAGTTTCACGATCTAACTCAAATCCGATGGTATATTCTAACATAGAGGCGTTCCCATGGTGATGGGGACGCTTCAAGTTAAAATATACCATCGGATTGGAGAAAACTCAGATCCGATGGTATAAAAGGGACTCCTGACTTTACATTGAAAGTCAATTGGGGACGGATCCGTTTGCAATTGCACCATATTGTGTCAACGTCAAACGGATCCGTCCCCATTGACTTGCATTGTAATTCAGGACGGATCCGTTTGGCTCCGCACGGCCAGGCGGACACCAAAACGACTTTTTTTTTCATGTCCGTGGATCCTCCAAAAATCAAGAAAGACTCACGGACGAAAAAACGGTCACGGATCACGGACCTATGGACCCCGTTTTTGCGGACCTTATGTGGAACCATTCATTTCAATGGGTCTGCAAAAAATGCATTCCGTTTCCGTATTTCCTTAAATCCGTTCCGATAAAAGATAGAACTTTTCCTATTATTGTCCGCATAACGAACAAGAATAGTACTGTTCTATTAGGAACCAGCTGTTCCATTCCGCAAAATACGGAATGCACGCAGACGTCATCAGTATTTTTTGCAGATCCGTTTTTTGCAGACCGCAAAATACATACGGTCGTGTGCAAGAGGCCTAAGGATCCCACAAATTTATCACAGGGGCTCATAATTTTGGTGCACAGGTAAACACTTCTATCTAATTTTATATGAATTATTGATTGACTTACAGCCCTGTCCCTCACATGGATCCAGAGATCTCCACATTCATTGCTCTGCTCAGGGGTGTTGCTAGAGTCTGAAGAGATCCGGGGCACCAGCCCACATGAAGCCACGCCCCCACCCCATGAAGCCACGCCCTCATCACCACCGGGGGGGGGCCTTCACAGTAGTTATTAACCCCTTTCAGCAGTCCCCCTTTAGTGAATGGGGGACTGCTGAATGGGGTTAATAACTACAGTGAAGGGCCTAGCCGTCTGGGCAACCCCACAGATCATCCATTACAATGCCATCCACAGATCCCCCATCAGTGTCATCCACAGATCCCCCATCAGTGTCATCCACAGATCCCCATCAGTGTCATCCACAGATCCCCCCTAAGTGTCATCCACCACAGATCCCCATAAATGTCATCCACAGATTCCCTCCCCGCCCAGCACCGCCTCCTAGTTAATTTATTCACTTCACTTGCCTCTGTGTAATCTCGCACAGGTGCACTGGCAGAGGCATCGTCGAACAAGGTGCGCTGGAAGACGGCGAATGCGCACTTCGCTTGACGATGCTTCTGCCAGTGCGCCTGTGCCAGATTACACAGAGGCAAGTGAAGTGAATAAATTAGCTAGGAGGCGGCGCCATGGAAGTAAGCGAGCGGCGCAGTATTTGCATAATTACTCACACTATCAAGAGGTGGATTTCCGTAACAGTTGATTGCAGGTTTAGCTTGAAGGGTTATTGTACGACCCCATAAAAGTACGTTTTGGGAGTGAGCTGCTGACTTGGCCACAATGCTGGGTGTTCATTAGCACCACACTGATGGACACACTGGTTACTACGTAGCAGTCATCTGCCAGCCCTGCATTCAGGGCACTGGACAAAACATCCGGGGCTCCAGCCCTGAAAGTTTTGATCTAACGACGCCCCTGGCTCTGCTAGATTTATATCAAGCTGACAGCTCAAGGGGAGTGTCTTTTCTGCTGCAGCTCAGGGGGCGTGTACATGCTCTCCCTATCACAGCTCAGGGGGAGTGTCCATGCTCTCCCTGTCACAGCTCAGGGGGCGTGCCCATGCTCTCACTATGACAGCTCAGGGGGCGTGTCCATGCTCTCCCTATCACAGCTCAGGGGGCGTGTCCATGCTCTCCCTATCACAGCTCAGGGGGCGTGTCCATGCTCTCCCTCTCACAGCTCAGGAGGCAGTTGAAGGATAAAACTGAGCATGTGCGGCCTTCTCAGTGAGCAGGACAAAGAAATAAGAAAAAGAACAAACAGCAGGTGGCGCTGTACCGATATATTTTATTGAATAACTCAGTGGCTAAATTTTTAATTACATGCAATTACAAAAGAATTCAGATGCTGGTTTGAAAACTGTAGAATATTTTTCATGGGACAACTCCTTTAAGCTATTTCCCTCTATACCATGCCCCTTTCCCTCTAAGTCACGCCCTCTCTATGGGCTTACTTGTCTCATAAATAATTTTAAAATGAGATGCGCCAAAATGCACCAAATGTTGGTGCAAATTATGCCAGAATTCAGGCACAGCCACAATAGTAAATGTAGGCTTGTATGCCCACACATACCATTTCGGGATGGCACCAAAATAAGATACAACACAGGGCATCAGCCAATGTAAGTCCAGCCCTGTCTGGGGCAGATGAACATTTCCATCATTATGATCGTTGTGGATCTGGTAGCCAAAGTCGATGACGATCAGCTGTTCTTCCTGGGAATATTTTCCTGCAGCGGCCTCTAAAGGAGAAATGTTGAAAATATTTATAGCAAATTTAAAGTGCACTCATGTTGAATGTTTCCATAGTCCTGCCACTTTACAAATCACTAGTCAGACCACACATGGAGTACTGTGTACAGTAATAACTGGAATGGGGGGACTACAGTATCCAGAAAGATTATCAAAATTAGGGTTATTCACATTAGAAAAAAGACGACTGAGGGGAGATCTAATTACTATGTATAAATATATCAGGGGTCAGTACAGAGATCTATCCCATCATCTATTTATCCCCAGGACTGTGACTGTGACGAGGGGACATCCTCTGCGTCTGGAGGAAAGAAGGTTTGTACACAAACATAGAAGAGGATTCTTTACGGTAAGAGCAGTGAGACTATGGAGCTCTCTGCCTGAGGAGGTGGTGATGGTGAGTACAATAAAGGAATTCAAGAGGGGCCTGGAGTGTAATAATATTACAGGCTATAGCTACTAGAGAGGGGTCGTTGATCCAGGGAGTTATTCTGATTGCCTGAATGGAGTCGGGAAGGATTTTTTTTCCTCTAAAGTGAGGAAAATTGGCTTCTACCTCACAGGTTTTTTGGTTTTTTTTGCCTTCCTCTGGATCAACTTGCAGGATAACAGGCCGAACTGGATGGACAAATGTCTTTTTTCAGCCTTATAAACTATGTTACTATTTTACATATTTCCAATACATCATGCAACCAGATCATGCAGGAGCGCTGTACTAGCCCGTCTGCCTGCCGTCCGCCCACCCATCCAGCAGCCTGCCTGCCTACCCCCTGTCCAACAGCCAGCCTGCTCGCCTGTCCAGCAGGCGGCCTTCCCGCCTGTGAGCTTCGCCAGCTGCATGGAAAGTGCTGCTGGGGCTATTATTCCTGGGCCTCCTGGGGCAATTAGTCTCAGTGGCTTCCAGGCAGTGTCGGACTGGGGTACCTAGGGACCACCAGTAAAATTTACTTTGGGGGCCCACCGTACGGATACATTCAAATATAATAAATAATCTAACATTTTTTTATATGAACATAAGCTGGTTGAGGTGCTGTACATTGAATATATGTATGTAGTGTACTAAATCTAATGTGTTATGTGCCACTTGTGCAGGGGGCCACCTTGCTCAGGGGCCCACCGGGGGATTCCCCTGTACCCCTGTGGGCCAGTCGGAGCCTGCTTCCAGGTGGTGCACTGGGAATGGGACATGGTGCAGACTCCTTAACTGGTGGCCGTGTGAATCCTCGTGGCCAGCCTGGAGAAATTTAGTGAGTCCTGGGGTGCAGATGCCCCATTATCATACCCTGTACTGTGCCACCTAGCCTGTACTATGCTGCCTTACACCCTGCACTATCCTTCCACACTCTATACTGTGCCTCCTAAAGTGTTCTATGCCCTCTGATTCCCTGTACTGTGTAAAGTACAGGGCACAGTACAATACATGACTAAGGGCACAGTATAGGGTATAAGAGGGCACTGGGTATGATAAGGAGGCACCAATACGGAGGTATTGTCCAGTGAATGTATGGTGGTGTTCTCCGGTCACTGTATGGTGGTGTTATATGGTCACTGTATGGTGGTGTTATGCCATTTTGGTATAGCGTATTATGCTGTCATTGTATAGTGGTGTTATCCAGTCACTACATAGTGTTGTTATAAAGTTACTGTATGGCAATGTTATGCAATCACAGTATGGTGTATTATCCAGTCACTGTATGACGGTGTTATCCATTCACTGTATGGTGGCGGTATCCAGTTACTGTATGGCAGTGGTATCCAGTTACTGTATGGCAGTGTTATCCAGGCACTGAATGGCGGTGTTATACAGTCACTGTATGTTGGTGTTATCCAATCACTATATTGCTGTGTTATACAGTTACGATATGGTGTATTATCTGGTAACTGTATGGCGGTGTTATCCAGTCACTGTATTGCTGTGTTATACAGTTACGATATGGTGTATTATCTGGTAACTGTATGGCAGTGTTATCCAGTCAGTGTATGGTAGTGTCATCCAGTCACTCTACAGCACTGTTATGCAGTCACGATATGGTGGTGTTATCCAATCACTGTGTAGTATTGTATAGTTTTATCATTGATCTTCTGCTTTGTTAACACTGACCATTTTATTCTGACACTTGTGGAGAATCCAGCGAATCATGGAGATAATTGGCAAGTGTAAATGTGCCTTAAATGGGGGCATATTCAAACTGAGTGCCAAGGCAGCCTGAACTCTGAATACAGCCAACTAGGCCTAAACTATGTCAAGATTCTGTTCTTTTTGAAGGCAACTACATTGGCCATAGGCACAATGGACAGGAGGGGACCTTGTTGACTTCTATGGGAGAGTTTTCTAGGCATGCTCTGTGACCTGTGCAGAGGTCAGGAAGGAGTAGACAAGCAGTGATATCACCTATTGTGAATGGTGGATCCTGTGTTATCTATAAAGAAGTGATATCTGTCATTGTAATCCTCCCTGTAATGAAAATGTGATGGCTACTTAATAGTTACCTGTACAGAACAGGAAGGCTCAACATATTGTTAGGCCTAGTGGTCAGTGCGTAAAAGGCGGAATTTACTTATTTATTTATTAATTTTTTACAATATAGATAAAATAAAATTAAAAAATTTATTAAAAAAAATGTTTAACTGTAATGTGATTTAAACAATAGGTTATTAGTTTAGTGATGAGCGTCAGGGGCAATATTCGAATTTGCGAATATTTTGTAGAATATTCATCATATATTCGTGAATTCGCGAATTTGAGATTATATTCTTGATTGCGAAAATCGGCAATGTATTTTTCGTGTAATGCGCGCAAAATACCGGCGCGGGGTAGGCAACCTTTCTATTGGTTGCTAGGGATGTTGCTAAGTTGTGACAAAGCCTTCTCATTGGCCCACAAGCTAGAAGAAGGGAGGGATGATCACCTGATGTGTACTGTGTTAAAAAAAAAAAAAAAACTAATATTCGTCATTACGAATATATAGCACTATATTCTAAATATTCACAAATTCTCAAAGTGCCGATATTCAGGGGAAAAATTTGCTTTTCGAATATTCGCGCTCAACACTATTTACTAATCACTCATTTCCTTTAAGGAGAGCAGTCTAGCTAATCAGTTTACCTGCAGTCAAGCATGCAAGGCAATGTTCACATACGTGGTTCACATCCAGCAGGCTGTTCCGGCAGAGAACAGCCTGTCGCAGTTCATCGCATCTAGTGTTGCCGGATCCTACTGTTCACCGCTGGTCCGCATGCAATGGTTTTTGTCCTGCCGAAACCCGGCACTCATGCCTAAAAGAGGACAGATCCCCACCAGATCCCATTATAGTCTATGGAGTCCGGCGGTGAACAGCAGTACCCGGCAAGGCCCGATTGGTTGAACTCCAGCAGGCTGGATCAGGCTACCGCACATGTGAGCATAACCTTAGGGGAGACTGTGATACTACACATGCTAAGAGGAACCACTGCGAGCACAGCACAGGAATAGCGAGAGGGGTGCTGATCAGTGGGGGTGAGGGTACTTTCACACTCGCGTTTTTCTTTTCCGGCGCTGAGTTCCGTCCTAGGGGCTCAAATCCGGAAAACAACTGATCAGTTTTATCCCCATGCATTCTGAATGGAGAGCAATCCGTTCAGGATGCATCAGGATTAGTGTTGAGCGAACTTGTGTTTTAAGTTCGGCGTCTAAAGTTCGGGTTCAGGTTATCGAAGAATCGCGTTATGCAAGTTATGGTCCGTGGTAGCGGAATCCATAACGCGATTCTTCGATAAGCCGAACCCGAACTTTAGACGCTGAACTTAAAACACAAGTTCGCTCAACACTAATCAGGATGTCTTCAGTTCAGTCTTTTTTACTGATCAGGCTTTTCAGAAAACCGTAGCACGTTGTATTTTTACCTCCGACCCAAAATCCGGAACACTTTTACTGAACGCCGGATCCGGCATTTTTCCCATTGACTTGCATTAATGCCGGAACCGGCGCCGTGTGTTCCGTCAAATCAGACCCGGCTTTTGCATGTTAAACCCGAAAATTTCAAGTCCATAAATGGCGCATCCGTTTTTTCCAATGCATTTTTGCATTGTGATCAGAATCCTGATCAGGATTCAAATGTAATCAGTTTTCACACGTTTTTCCACATCCGGCGGGCGGTTCCGGTGATGGAATTGCCCGCCGGATTAAAACAACGCTAGTGTGAAAGTACCCTGACACAGGCTGTGTAGCAAGCTGTAGGGTCAGTGGCTATCAGGGGCGCAGCTTGGGTGAAGGCGGTTGCAGCTGCCCCCATAGGTGAGCTGCTGGTTTAAGAAGACCAAGAACTGGAGCAGGATGCCCCCAGGTTAGCAGGTGTGTTGTCACACTGACTCACATTCCCTTACTATTCTTCCTATCTTCCGTCCAACTAAAGTGTGGCGCACGCCACGTATTTTTGCCGTATGTAGTGGTTGTGTCATTTTGTATATTTGGGGGGAGGGGAGGCTTAATACGTGCATTCCTTATGAGACTGTAAATTCACCCCCGGACTCCAATAATGCAACAGCTCTCGTCTATACAAGTCATAACTTATACTAACTTGCAACATGACGGAAGCTTAATGCAGAAACTTTCACTTGTAAGGGCAAGAGCTGAGCAGCAGAAGAGAAGAAAGGAACAAAAGGCAGGAAGGAAACATGGCTGGTAAATGCAGCTGATAATAATAGTGTCATTGAGAGGCTGCTCCTTGTACGACAGGAGGAGGTGAGCGCCTACAGGTGGATCCAGGGAATAGGTGACTGCATGGACGGTGTGGCTGGGGGATCAGGGAGGGACGTCCTGAAGAAGGGATGGGACAGGCAGCTGGAAGGAGGTGCTAGCTCTGAGCAGTGCACTTTCTTGTCAACCCGGCTATAAGTGTGTTTCCTGCCTGCTGCCCTAGTCTGAAGATGTGGACAGCGGCGACCGACTGAGAAAGGAGCTCCTGGCTAAGATCCTACAAAAAACCGCCACCTCCCGAACAGGTACTGCACTAAGGTGAGAGACTAGAGGGGGGCTTGAGCAGGGGTAAGGTATGCACTTGCAGGATGCTATAGGGAGTGCAATCTTTCACGGAATTCATTGAAATTTTCGCCATAACTGATTTATAATTATTAGATATCTGTGAGTAATGAAACACGAGAACAAGAGGGCACAATATGAAATCAGCCGGGGGTCCGATCAGGAGCAATGTCAGGAAATATTGGTTGAAGCTTGGAACAAACCTCCAGCAGATGTGGTGGGAAATCTACAGTAAGCGAATTTAAACTTTCCTGGGATACACACATCTATCCTAAAAATAATAGAAGGGAAGACTATAGATGGACCAGGTGGTCTTTTTCTGTTGTCAATCTTCAAGGTTTCTAAGTAATTACGTGTCTTATAGATTTAGCAGAATTCGGATTTGACCTTGCAGGGGTCCCATTGGAACAAATAGCTTACATCGGTTTAAAAGGGCATATAGATTTAATAGAGGGGCACCTCCATTCGGGATCCCCTTGAGTGGAGCTGCTACAAAGATTATGGACCACACGGGCATTACACCACATATACGGTATATTGTATTGGGGGCCGTGCAATGCTTCCTGGTGCAAAGTGGTCAGACAGAGGCCACCCCAGCAGCAGGGACTTAGCACATTGATGGGGGACGTGTGGAATGGAAGTGGGCTTTCCAAAAGCGACAACCCCTTTTTAGTTGTAGGGTTCATTGTGCATTTAATGAATGCTTCGAATGAAGTCGGTGCAGCAGGTTTACACTGTATGGGAGATAAGTTGATACGTGCTTGCAGAGAAAAGACAGTATTGATGTGATGGCATAGCGGAAATGTATAGCGTGTACTATGGGTTATCTATGTGTCTATCTAGATCTATTTAATATCTATCTATCTATCTATCTATCTATCTATCTTCTATTTAATATCTATCTATCTATCTTCTATTTAATATCTATCTCATATATATCTATCTATCTATCTATCTATCTATCTTCTATCTATCTATCTATCTATCTATCTATCTCTTTAACGTATAAGCAAACATATTTAATAATGCGAATAGCTGAGAAGAACCCGTACACAGCTTTGTTCACATTTTATAGCGAAAAAGTGGTGTCCATTCCTCTTTAAAGGGTAATATCAACATTGCTGCATTCTTATCTCAAGCTAGGCGCAGAAATCACACAGTGGGAGATGCAGCTGGAAAACTGGGCGGACAGATGGCAAGTAGGGATGAGCAAACATGTTTTTTCAAGTTTGGCGTACAAGTTTCGGGTTTGGGTTATCAAAAAATTCCGTTATGGATTCCGCAACCACGGAGCATAACTCATGGTCCGTGGTAGCGGAATCCACAACGGAATTCTTAGATAACCCGAACCTTGTACGCCGAACATGAAAACACAAGTTCGCTCACCCCTAATGGCAAGTCAATCATATGCAGTCCAAAGCCCCTTATGCCAAACGTGCAGGAAAAACTTTAGGGGGCGTTTTAGACGCCGGTCTTAATAAGGCCCTGCGCTGCGCCGGCCTCTACATAACTACACCGCTTCTAAATCTATGCCAGCTCCATTGCTGGCGTTAATTTAGACCATTTTCTACACCTAAAACAAGAGTAGAAAATAATGAATGAGATGGTCCTGAAGGGGTTAATTGTACTATCATATCCCCCTGTAAGAGATCAGGGCTGCCAGGCAGCAGGGGGCAGACCCTCCCCCCCTCCCCAGTTTGAATATCATTGGTGGCCAGTGCGGCCCCCCCTCTATTGTAATAATAGGTTGGTGGCCAGTGCGCCCCTCCCTCCCTCTATTGTAATAATTCGTTGGTGGCACAGTGTGCGCCCCCCATCGGCCCCCCCTCCCTCTATAGCATTAACAACATTGGTGGCCAGTGTGCGGCCTCCCATCTCCCCCCCCCCCCAATCATTGGTGGCAGCGGAGTTCTGATCGGAGTCCCAGTTTAATCGCTGGGGCTCCGATCGGTAACCATGGCAACCAGGACGCTACTACAGTCCTGGTTGCCATGGTTACTTAGCAATAGTACAATAGTAGAAGATTCATACTTACCTGCTGGTGGCTGCTGCGATGTTCGTGCCCGGCCGGGAGCTCCACCTACTGGTAAGTGACAGGTCTGTGCGGCGCATTGCTAAATGAACTGTCACTTACCAGTAGGAGGAGCTCCCGGCCGGACACAGACATCGCAGCTCCCAGGTAAGTATGAATCTTTTACTATTGTACTATTGCTAGTAACCCGCTGCCACCAATGATCGGGGGGGGTAGATGGGAGGCCGCACACTGGCCACCAATGTTGTTAATGCTATAGAGGGAGGGGGGGCCGATGGGGGGCGCACACTGTGCCACCAACGATTTATTACAATAGAGGGAGGAAGGGGGGGGGCGCACACTGTGCCACCAACGAATTATTACAATAGAGGGAGGAAGGGGGGGGCGCACACTGTGCCACCAACAAATTATTACAATAGAGGGAGGAAGGGGGGGGGGGCCGCACTGGCCACCAATGATATTCAAACTGGGGAGGGGGGGGGGGGTCTGCCCCCTGCTGCCTGGCAGCCCTGATCTCTTACAGGGGGATATGATAGTACAATTAACCCCTTCAGGTGCGGCACCTGAGGGGTTAATTGTGCTGATCACGGCCCCCTGTAAGAGATCGGATGCTGCTAGGCAGCAGGGGGCAGTCATGTACACAGTTTGTAGTATATTCTAACTAGAAGCGTCCCCATCACCATGGGAACGCCTCTGTGTTAGAATATACTGTCGGAAATGAGGTTTCACGATCTAACTCATATCCGACAGTATATTCTAACATAGAGGCGTTCCCATGGTGATGGGGACGCTTCAAGTTAAAATATACCATTGGATTGGAGAAAACTCCGATCCGATGGTATAAAAGGGACTCCAGACTTTACATTGAAAGTCAATGGGGACGGATCCGTTTGAAATGGCACCATATTGTGTCAACGTCAAACGGATCCGTCCCCATTGACTTGCATTGTAATTCAGGACGGATCCGTTTGGCTCCGCACGGCCAGGCGGACACCAAAACGACTTTTTTTTCATGTCCGTGGATCCTCCAAAAATCAAGGAAGACCCAAGGACGAAAAAACGGTCACGGATCACGGAAAAACGGGACGGGCCTAATGTAGATGTATTTCCTTAAGTAAATGACCCCCTAGGTCCTTTTACAACTGGGGCAATTATTGGGGAAAACTTCCTGGGAAAGCTTGTTCCACATAATTGCTCTGTACAAGGTCGCCTTCACTCGCTGCGGATTTTGATGCAGAATTTTCCGCAACTGAAAATCATTTCGATTCATTCCATTCAGCACCTACATTTCTGAAAGCCCCATTCAGCTGTAAGAACAGATTTCCAGTCACGGAAAAATTCTGCAACAAAATCGGCAGTGTGTGAAGGCACCGTAAGGGTTCTGCCGCACGTTGTGGGTGTGCTGTGTTTTTGGGGCTGAAAAAAACCACACCAAAAAAAGCATGGTGTTTACGATGCGTTTTCTTCCAGGAACGGGAAAACACACAGCAGACTTAAATTACATTAATCTAACTCTATTTTGTGATTAATTTAATTCAGTTTTGCTGTTTTCTTTTTGCTGGAATAAAATGCACCATAAACGCAGGTACGTTGTTGCAAAAATCAAGTCTTTATTCATGCATTTCTTTCTGCCCCAAAAACAGCACGGTGATGATGTGTAGCAGCACCCTAAAGGTGCCACCAATCACCCCAGGAATGAGAAAATGCTTGTTTATCAGGTGATGATATCTTTCGGTCAGCACCCAAAATCATATTTTCTGGGCAGCAGATCGTCCTGTCTAACAAGGGATCTGCTGCCACGAATCAATGAATCTGTATGGGGATCATCGATAACAGCAACGATCGCTCTACCCAAGAAACAGGAGATGATTGCTGCATGTAAATCCATCTTCACCTCCCACGATCAGGCACTGATCGGAAATGTTTGGTTCATTCTCAATAATCACCTGAAGATTCATCCTGTGTAAAATGAGCCTGGTTGTACCTGATGGACTAATACAAACTACTGTATGTAAGAGAGGTATTAGCATCTCACTCAGCGTTGGACTGGCCCACCAGAGTAGTAAAGGATCCTCTGGTGGGCCCAGGCTCTGATACCATAGTAGGTCCCAAATGTCCAGAAGAAAAAAACATTTGGAACCAAACACTTGCCACTAGGGTCTAGTTCTTTGAATCAAAACCTGTTAGACATTACTGATAATATAGGGGTTGGGGCCCAAGAATAATTTCCCGTGGTGGGCCCAAGGATTCCCAGTCCGACCCTGGTCTCACCTATATCAATAACCATATGAAGTCAACAGCACCCATTATACATGACAGAGGGGTAATCTGTAACAGGGTCCCCAAGTAAGACTGGGCTAACATTCGGCTCCCTCAGGCTCCAGCTCCAATGTGCAATGACATGGTGTGCACCCGCTATGGTTATGGCCCTGATACATGGCAGTTTAGTCACCTAGTGATTTCATATAATGTGTGGGCCTTTCTCACGCTTCTCAAGATCCTCTTTCACAATGACATGCTATCTATAGTACAAGGTAGGAGATCTTTCACTGCTCTGTAGGAAGTGCTGAGACCGGTCATCACCAATAAACTACAATCAATTTATAAAAATATATAATGAATTTATCCTTGTACTATTCTCGAAGACCTGAACATACAAAAGAGGTATTGCCAATGGCTGCCCTATTGACCTTATATAATGCAGAACCTCTTATATAATGCAGACATGAAAGGAGAAGCTCGGCATTCTATTTCTAGACTTTACTTTGTAGAAAATTATGTATTTATAACCCTTTTCTGACAAAAGTAATATTTCTGCAAGATATGACGTCCAACATCTATCTCAAGAGGTATCTATTTTAAGACAAGGAGGCCAACGTTGGAAGCCTATGTCGCCTTAGGGCAGTATGGCTTCTTCTCTTTGCTTTTGCCTGCTTCTCTGTTACAACCAAGCTGCTCTCCGAAGCATGCTTTCTCTAATCTGGCTAAAAGGATTGAAGACCATGGCTGAAGGTTTGCAACTTGAAGTGCAACTACCTGGTAGCCCATGTTTAGATGTCAGTCTTTTGTGAATATCTAGTAAAAGCAGACACTACGAGAAGTTGTGTCTCAAAGTCAAAATGCAAGGTGAAGGTTTTCCATCTGGTTTCTGTCACTTTTTGACGATATGAATACTGTACCATGCTGCTATATTCTATACAGCAAGAAAATGGAACCCATTTAAGATCTGCAACTTATGCCATTAATCACTGATAGATGCGGCTTCCAATATCTCAAGCTACTTGACCGACCCATGTAAGATCTGCCAACCCATTAAGATCTACAACTTATGCCATGTGGCTTCCAACATCTCAAGCAACTTTACCAACCCATTTAAAATCTGCCAACCCATCAAAATCTACAACGTATGCCATAAATATCTGATTGATGCAGCTTCCAACATGTCAATAAGGTAGGTCCACCAGCCCCGTCTCAGATCATGAGGTGCTGGCTGCCACATTCAGGTTACAATAGAATGCAGAGGTGGCCAGGATTACAAAAGCAGCCAAGAACACTAAAGTACCTGTAAGAGGGAGTTCTCGAAACATGATAGCACAGCGTTTGGCTGTTTCAATAATCCGGGCAACCTCTGTACTCAAATGGCAGGCCACATACGTTGGCCACCACACCACGTGAGACAGTTATGGGAAACCTTCGTCCTCGACATAGGTGCAGATCCCAGAGTCAGGTCCATTCTCGAAAGAGCAAGGGGACCCACATCTATTAGACATTTATAACATATGCTATGGATATGATGAAAATACCCTTTTAACCTCTTGGCTCCATAAACTATTGTCATCTTTTCGATTTCTTTTTTCAAAAGTCATAACTATTTTATTAGCCCATTCACATAGCCGTGTGAGGCCTTGTTTTTGTGTGGGCCAAGTTGTATTTTTTTAACGGCATAATTAATTTACCATATAATGTATTGGAAAATGGGAAAGAAATTATTTGTGGGGTGATGAAAAAAACATTTTTTTTCATATTTTTGCCTATAGGGCGATGTGAGTGCTTGTTTTCATTGGTACCAGTTTGGCTCCTGCAAGGGACCGAGACAAAATAGGCAACCCCCAGCTGAAGCCGGGGGTACGCCCAAGCAACCCTCAGCCGAAGCCGAGGGTACGCCAAATCTCTGCTTCGGCTTTCACCTAGGCTGCCACCCAAGGTGTCGTCACGGAGCTTCGACTACTAGGTCTGGACTCTCCCTGGAGGGAGAACCCAAGGGGTTTTGCAGGGGGGTGCAGAACTGGGATGGCCACACACACACCCCCCTAGACCTCTAGGGGGGTACCCGTAAGGGCGCCGCAACCCAAGAAATCCTTGAGACAAACAAACGTGAAAAGTGAACACACAGTGAACAAAAAAAGTTAACTAAATAGTGAATGTGTGCTGAAGCTCAGCCCAGAAATCCGGCCGGCAAAGGATAGAGGTGTGTGCGCTCAAAATGTGAGAAAGTGAAGTGCGTGGAAATGTGCCATCACTAAGTGGGCTCCTACCCCCAGTGAGTTCTGGCACCCCAGGGTCACCAACCCTTGGGCATTTCTGCACCTCGGGCTTTCAAACATCTCAGCCCCTGGCCTAGATCCGGCAGGGCCCTTGGTCACAGAGCAGGTTACATGATGTTACTTCCCAATATATTATAATCTCAGAGACAACAACTACGAGGGGGGAAGGGGGTGCGTGGGCAGGGATAGGGATAGTTTGCGCATGACTCATCCCTATGGACAGGATAAGTATATCCCATGTGCAGATGCAGCTGACGTTAAAGTAACCACAATCTGGCACAATAAAAAACGGATCCGTCCTTTATTGACTTTCAATGGTGTTCAAGACGGATCTGTCTTGGCTATGTTAAAGATAATACAAACTGAACCGTTCGGAACGGATGCACGCGGTTGTATTATCTGGATGGATGCGTTTGTGCAGATCCATGACGGATCCGCACCAAACGCGAGTGTGAAAGTATTTTAGGTATGTATTTTAAGCTTGTTACATTGTCACGTTAACCTGCTGATGTTGGTGCTTTCTAGTTCTGTATATAGTTACATGAGCATATATGCAAGGAAGCATTCAGCATCTGCACGCTTGGTTCTTTCAATCAGCACATAGGAGTTTAAGGGCCCTTGCACACGACCGTATACCCCCGAGACATACAGTTCGTGAGCGGGCCATATCTCCCGAAGCGGCATTGATCGTGCGCACGGCAGCACACAGCATCATAGATTACAATGATGCTGTGCACGTCGGGCCACCCACGGGGCTATTGTCCTGCACTCATAAGATCACATATCACTATAATCTATGATGCTGTGCGCACGAGCAATGCCGCTCCGGGACATATGGCCCGCTCACGTATGTCTCGGAGGGTATACGGTTGTGTGCAAGGGCCCTAAGGCTTATAGGCCATGTCTGAGGACTCTTAGCCCCTTAAGGACCAAGCAAAAACATTTTTGTTTTTCCCTCCCCGCCTACAAAGAGTCATAACTTTTTTTTCTTTTTCAGGCGATATTGCCGCATGTGGGCTTGTATTTTGCAGGACGAGTTGTACTTTTTAATAAAGCCATGTAATCATTGTAAAATGCAACTCCGCCATTATTTTTAAGTTTCATTTTTATGAAAAGGACATGTTGAGACTTTATTCAGCGGGTCAGTACGATACTAAATATATACAGCTTTTTATATGTTTTACCACTTTCAAAAATGAGAAACTATTTTTAGAAACAAAACATTCACATAGTGTCGCCGTATTCTGACACCCATAACTTTTGTATTTTTCTATCAGCGGCAGTGTGAGGGCTCATTTTTTTGTTGAAGGAATTGTGTACAATTTGCTGAGGGTGCTGATCAGAAGACAGAGGGAGCGCTCTCCTTATGTCTGACCACTCAGATACCATGGCCACTATTGACAGCGGCATCTGAGGGGTTAAATGGCCCAGACTAGAGCTCTATCACTGTGAAACACAGTCGGTATCCACCCTGTATGGAGAAAGATCAGCTGTCTGGTGTTCCGTCGGATCTTTATTCATGTGAATAGGGGTGAATTGCAATACCAGGCAGAACCTATATACAAGAGTGGCACTGTTTTTATAAAATAAATCTATTTGATTGCACTTAACCTAAAATATTTACATACCCTAGGTTATGTTCACATGGGTGCAGGAAGCTGAGATATGTAGGTGTTGTTTGCAGAGAATCTCACGTAGAGATCGGCTGTGTCTGTGACTACAACTGTGACCCTGATGTAGCAGAGCCACTGTTTTGCCATTTCTTGCATTTAACATGAAAGCGGCCCTGCAATGCATAGCCCTGTTTTGAGCTTCTTGTGCCTTTTTGTGGCATGCTTTATAACCTGTCTGCGAAGGTTCCTATTCGTCCAGGTCATGGTATATCAGCAGTAATAAGTCATAGCACCTGACTTTTAGTATTTTGAACATGTTTTGCTCGTCATCCAACTGACTTTCTCAGTTACAATGACTTGTACAAGAAATCTTCAGTATTAAATACTGGTGACTCATGCTTCAGTCGGCATATTTGTTTATCATAATCAATATGAGGTCATGCTCCTCATGGAGGTAAGAAATTGATTGCAAATGCAATCAACAACTAACCTCCATGAGGTAATGATTATGATAAAAAGGTTATGCTGGCTGGAGCACTAAAGTCTCTAGCCTTTAATGCCGGAGATTCCTTGTACAAGTCATTTTAATTCAGAAAGCCAACTGGGTGTGCAGTACGCAGCCCTGCAGGGTATTGCGATGGTGAGGTTACGGTTACTAGGCAATCGAGGGTTTCTCTTGGTTACTCACAGTTTGTAGGAAGACCCTGGGCAGGCGTACAGCAGTGATGGAGAGGCTGGCACAGAAGTCCTCTGGGGCACTCTCAATGTATAGGGACCAGGCCGGTGGTAGGTGAGGTGCCCTGGGTGTTGCAGGTTTAATGTGCCGGTGGCAAGATCCCTTTAAGTTCGTGACGCCAGTGCCGGTAACCGTGGCACACCGATTGATAATAGGAATAATTGAGGAACACCTTGTTGTGGTGAACCAAAACTTCCTTTTACTGGAAACAATTAACTATTTACAGTCTTTTGGTAAAGTTCCATATGTCACAGTAGCAGTCACAAGCAGGCTTATATAAATTGGCAGGCACAATGTTCTTGCAAGATACTCAGAGGGTTAACACACTTACAGATCAGGCTGCACTTTTCCTCAGAAATCCTGTGCACTATTCCTCAGAAATCCTGTCTGTCTTTATCCCAAGGCCCGTATACGCTATTGTTGGCTTTATCTTTGGTTAGGGAAACTTCCTCAAGTATATATCCTTGCTTTCTCTTTATCCTTCTGCCCTTAAGCTCTCTTGTCTGGCTGGAATACTGGCTCAGCTCTGCTATGTCATGGGAACTTGGTTTCTCTCAGGAGGCAGGCTCTTCTCCTGGTGCAAACTAGGAGCCTGGGCTATCTAGCTGCATATCAGAGGCTGGATCCCAGCTACCCTCTGCCTAGGGTGCCCACTGACTTCAGGAATCCACAACTCTGACTGAACTGAACTCCCTCTCTGGTCTGGACCTGGCTATTTATACTAGGGGTTCCCTAGCTCCCTCTACTGTCTAGGAGGAAATAGTACACCCCTAATAGGCCTGGTAACCAGGAAATACACATAAATAACATGAATAAAATGACATTATACATTAAAAAGGACATCTAAAATACAATGGCCCTGTTCCACAGGAGGTGGAGAACAACGTGACCCAATTGACCCTTGTGTAGTGCCCACCTTTACCTAGTGGGACACTACAGGTGTCTAGCAAAATGTATTCAAGAAAAAATACAAGTTAATTTGCTCTGCTACTAATATTCTTTAAATTCCACTAGTTTGGTAAGATATTTCTGTAATGTACAGTCGTGGCCAAAAGTTTTTAAAATTACATAAATATTGGAAATTGGAAAAGTTGCTGCTTAAGTTTTTATAATAGCAATTTGCATATACTCCAGAATGTTATGAAGAGTGATCAGATGAACTGCATAGTCCTTCTTTGCCATGAAAATTAACTTAATCCCAAAAAAAACCTTTCCACTGCATTTCATTGCTGTCATTAAAGGACCTGCTGAGATCATTTCAGTAATCGTCTTGTTAACTCAGGTGAGAATGTTGACGAGCACAAGGCTGGAGATCATTATGTCAGGCTGATTGGGTTAAAATGGCAGACTTGACATGTTAAAAGGAGGGTGATGCTTGAAATCATTGTTCTTCTATTGTTAACCATGGTGACCTGCAAAGAAACGTGTGCAGCCATCATTGCGTTGCATAAAAATGGCTTCACAGGCAAGGATATTGTGGCTACTAAGATTGCACCTCAATTAACAATTTATAGGATCATCAAGAACTTCAAGGAAAGAGGTTCAATTCTTGTTAAGAAGGCTTCAGGGCGTCCAAGAAAGCAAGCGCCAGGATCGTCAGCTGTGGGATCGGAGTGCCACCAGTGCAGAGCTTGCTCAGGAATGGCAGCAGGCAGGTGTGAGCGCATCTGCACGCACAGTGAGGCGAAGACTTTTGGAAGATGGCCTGGTGTCAAGAAGGCCAGCAAAGAAGCCACTTCTCTCCCAAAAAAACATCAGGGACAGATTGATCTTCTGCAGAAAGTATGGTGAATGGACTGCTGAGGACTGGGGCAAAGTCATATTCTCCGATGAAGCCTCTTTCCGATTGTTTGGGGCATCTGGAAAAAGGCTTGTCCGGAGAAGAAAAGGTGAGCGCTACCATCAGTCCTGTGTCATGCCAACAGTAAAGCATCCTGAGACCATTCATGTGTGGGGTTGCTTCTCATCCAAGGGAGTGGGCTCACTCACAATTTTGCCCAAAAACACAGCCATGAATAAAGAATGGTACCCAAACACCCTCCAACAGCAACTTCTTCCAACAATCCAACAACAGTTTGGTGAAGAACAATGCATTTTCCAGCACGATGGAGCACCGTGCCATAAGGCAAAAGTGATAACTAAGTGGCTCGGGGACCAAAACGTTGACATTTTGGGTCCATGGCCTGGAAACGCCCCAGATCTTAATCCCATTGAGAACTTGTGGTCAATCCTCAAGAGGCGGGTGGACAAACAAAAACCCACTAATTCTGACAAACTCCAAGAAGTGATTATGAAAGAATGGGTTGCTATCAGTCAGGAATTGGCCCAGAAGTTGATTGAGACCATGCCCAGTCGAATTGCAGAGGTCCTGAAAAAGAAGGGCCAACACTGCAAATACTGACTCTTTGCATAAATGTCATGTAATTGTCGATAAAAGCCTTTGAAACCTATGAAGTGCGTGTAATTATATTTCACTACATCACAGAAACAACTGAAACAAAGATCTAAAAGCAGTTTAGTGAAAACTAATATTTGTGTCATTCTCAAAACTTTTGGCCACGACTGTATATGGTGAAAAGCATTATTTGGATGTTCACACATAAATTAGTTCCCACGCAATGGTTTGTTATCTGACTTCTCTCTTCCGCTCTATGGCTTTGCCTGTAGCAATAATCTCTTATGTTTTTGTAAAATAAGAAGTGAGAAGTACAGAAAGTCATAAATGAGCAATATACAGAAATATGTACATAGACACTTATGTAATACAGTCTGGAGCCCTCATATGCCTGCCCAGGCTTCATATAGTTACCAGGGGTCCGACACCTGTATTGGCGGGGGTCCCACACCTGGCACCCCCCCGGTTGATCAGTTAGTTGATGGGAAGGCCGTGCTCCGTACAAGCGCAGCCTTCCCTTGTTTGTCTACCTGCTTGACGTCGACATTGCAGAGATACACTTGAATAGGAAGGAGCCGTCCCATAGAAGTGAATGGGACGGATTATAGTTTTACCTGCTTGCCGCTGCGGTGTCGACGGCGAGCAGGTAAACAATGAAGGGAAGGCTGCACTCACACAGAGCGCAGCCTTCCCTTCAACCAGCTGATCGGCGGGGCTGCCCAGTGTGGAACCCCGTCAATATGATATTGATCCTCAGGATAGGTCATCAATATTAAAATCCTGGAAAAACCCTTTAAAGGTGTATTCCCATCAAATACAATGGGGGCATATCGCTAAGATATGCCCCCATTGTCTGATAGGTGTGGGTCGCACCTCTGGGACCCACACCTACGCTGAGAACATAGCGGGGAGATTGTGTGGGCTAGAGGAGCGCTTGCGCGGCCACTGCTCCCATTCATTTCTATGGGGCCAACGGAAATAGCTTGGCTATTTTCGGTCGGCACCATAGAAATGAACAGAGGGCCGCTGCATATGCACAGTGCGCCATCCGTCACCTTCCCTGCTCTGTTCTCGGTGTAGCTGCAGGTCCCAGAGGTGGGACCCACACCTATCAGACAATGGGAGCATATCCTGCCGATGTGCCCCCATTGTCTGTGATGGAAATGCCCTTTTAATCATGGTCCCAGTTCTGAAAACCAACAAAATAGAACTAGTTTAATTTAGAACTTGCCTAGATTATTTTGGTGGTAATTATCAGAAGAAAGAAAATAACGGAACCGCTGGAGCCGTCAAATGGTAGTAAAAGACGGCGACTGAAGGTCCCTATTCATTATTATTATTATGGGACAGAAGAATGTCACTGGGACAGCCATGATAAATCTTATCAAATTCTACGTCCCTTTGCAGTGCAACGTCATTCATAGCTAATACATTCTATTATTACATTCTAAATATTCTGCATCACGACAAATTCTACATCACTGTGCAGTGCAGCGAAATTTTAACCCATGTGGATCCCTCCATACTATGAACTGACTGGTATTTTGCTAAAACCAGATGGCCAAACAAGGTGGATGTATCAAACACGGAAGCTGGATTATGGCCATAAGGGACAGGAGCCTGAAAAATAGTAGCTGCCATAACATATGGCGACCAAACAGGGGCTGTTGCTGGTATGGGGTAATGGCATCTGAAGGGTTAAAAGTCAGCGACTGCCATTACCGCCATTTACATGCCCGGCCGCCGACGTAAATATACTTCACACTGAGAGGCCTGGGCATAGCTGAATTATAGCGATTCGTGATAAATTCATTTGTGACAAATCAAATTTCTTGTCGAAGTTTGGCGAATTGGCCGAATCAAATTTTTCAAAACATTGCTGATCTCTACTGATAACCTATCCTTGTAATCACCCATCAATAGCTGATCAATGTAAATGGTCTGGGTGCGTCACTTCTTTAGGAAAAAGAGGGCACAAAGATACGTTATGGGAAAAAGACAAGCTGGCAGAGGCAATGTGGTGCTATGGGCAATGTTCTGCTGGTAAATCTTGGGTCCTGGCTTCATGTGGATGTGACCGTATCACCTACCTAAACATTGTACAGAGAAGTACCCTTCCCCCCTTCCCCTGGTCATGGCAGCGTCATTCTCTTATCACAGTGGCCTCTTTCAGCAGCACAATGCCCGGCCACACTGCACAAAGTGTTAAGGAAAGATCTGAGAAACACGACATAGAGTTCAAGGTGGTGACTTGTCTCCAAATTTCCCAGATCTCATGGACTGTGCTGGAAAACCAAGTCTGATCCATGGAGGCCGTACCTCACAAGTTACAGGAAGGTCTGTTGCTAACATGTGGGTGCCAGATACCATATGACACCTTCCAAGATCTTGTGGGGTCCATGCCTTGAATGCTTAGAGCTGTTTTGAAGGCACGAGAGGAACTTAGACTATATTAGGAGAAGGTTTGAATGTTGTGGCTGATCATTGTAATCTGAGGTTATTCACATGTCAGTGTTTGGTCAGTGACTGTGTTACAAAACTAGGTGCAGGTCAAAAACACAGGTGCAAAATCTTTCCATTATACTTTATCTCTGTGTAGGCTCCAATCCTGGTTTTGGTTCACAATCACTGACCAAACAATGATGTGTGAATAAGGCATACCTAGTAGCTTCCCTGACACCAAGTGAAATGGTTTTATAGTTGCATGTACATGTGACATTGCTACATGCAGGGCTCTCAAGACAAAGATGTGGGTGGCTATAACCAAACCTCTTTTGTGGTGGAGGATCCTCTAAATTCAAGAAGTATTCCCTTCTAAGTCATTCATGCTGAGATAATACCCGTGTAATCCCTCATAAATTGTTCAGGAGGGATCGGATGTCCCCAAAATCTAGCTTATCACCTCTGGTATGATGGGGGCATCTCATGGACACCAGCCATGGCATATCAACTCGTCTTTATCTTCTTAAAATAAGGATCTCTTCTTCTATTTGATATGCTAGGACTCGGAACGATGAGATATGAATTATGAAGAAGGTCTGGGGTCTGTATCTTAACCAGGGCAACTGGGACAATATCAGATCCTTATTTTAAGAAGATAAAGGCGAGTTGATATTCCATGTCTGGTGTCCATTCGATGCCCCCATCATACCAGAGGTGATAAGCTAGATTTTGGGTACATCCGATCCCTCCTGAACAATTTATGAGGGATTACTAATTATTGTTCACTCTCTGGTTAGGAATCCCCCATGCTGAGACAAGGCACCGGAGAGGCTTCTTTTCCCCAGTCCCAAGTGTGACAAGCAAACGAGCCCATCCTTGTTAGCATCTATGTGCTAACTAACCCCCCGCGGAGCAGTTTGCTGTTTTCACAGGTATGAGGTAGACATCTCGGCACTAGATGCAGCCTTCAACCAATTCATCAATGGCTGCTGGCCTGGCAATACATAAATACATACTGTATATGAATGTGAATCACACTGGACTATGTTGCACTACGACATATACCCATAAAACATATAATATCACAGCAAACATAACTAGGAATAAGGCGGTCCTTATTCCTGACACCAGTCATGTACGGCATGTAGGTGGCAAGCGTTATGGAAACGGCTAAGCGGGCTATGCTACACTGTCTCCACAGTTCCCGTTTATTTCCATGGGAGTTCCGGAAGTTGCAGAGCATTTCAGCCGACAGATGTTCCTCCTGACTTTATAAAAAAACCTGCTGAACCTGCATGTGTTTTCAATGGCAAAAGCTGCTGGCAGTGAATTATCTTCCTAGAAACAAAAAATTGGCATATTGAAATTAGTAGTTTATAAGGCTGAAAAAAGACATTGGTCCATTCAGCTCAGTCTGTTATCCTGCAAAGTTGATCCAGAGGAAGGCAAGAAAACCTTATAAGGTAGAAGCCAATTTTCCTCATTTTAGAGGAAAAAAATTCCAATCAGGCAATCAGAATAACTCCCTGGATCAACGACCCCTCTCTAGTAGCTATAGCCTGTAATATTTTTACACTCCAGAAATACATCCAGGCCCCTCAAACTCTTTTTTAGAGAACTCACCATCACCACCTCCTCAGGCAGAGAGTTCCATAGTCTCACTGCTCTTACCATAAAGAATCCTCTTCTATGTTTGTGTAGAAACCTATTTTCCTCTAGATGTAGAGTATATGCCCTTGTCATGGTCCTCTCTTCTGATATGTGCTGATGATATGTGTTGGAAATCCCATACACATTAGAAGGTTGGCCGATCACATGGTAATCAGCAGTTTCGTACATGTATCTATTGTCCATGGCCAGATTTACAATCGCTAATACAACTCCATGGAGAACAAGGGCTTATCTGGAAAAGCCAGACAGGGGATCATTTGTAATACTGAATCTTACTTGGAAATTGGTAAAAATCCCAACTTGATAGACCTTGGCACTGAGCGTGGATAGTACTCAGAGTCCCCCAGAGTCGATTATGTCTGTTGGGTGGCACTGCTTTCCAAAAATCCTCTGTTTGGAAGGTATACGTGAAAAACATCCACAAATAGCTATATGTCATCTATTCAGGGTAGACGAGGGTCATGCAGGGAGTTCATGTATAGATTAGCAGACCTGACGTTGCCCTCCATGAAAACTCATCATTGGCCAAGTTGGATTTTTTATGATAGTCATTGATAACTGAGTTTGGCTGTCAAACCTTATTGATGATTGGTGTGTGCACTTTTTGGAAAATCTCTATCTGCAGTTTCAGCTGCAGGAATAGTTATTGGTGAGCTGGGAGACAGACTTTCTCAGTTGGTGTCTTAAGACGTGTTGTAAGATACACATAGCTTGAAACTGGAAACGTGTCGCTCTACAATGACTACATTGTCTTGCAGGTCATAGACATTGTGTAGAATTAGGGCTTATTCAGACTCTATATCCTGAAGGATTACTTCTACTACTTCGGAAATTCCTTAGATCTAATTAAAGCTGCGACTCCAGGGCCAATTTTGTCATTGTAAAATCATAGGACCACAGATGCAAAAAAAAAAGAAAAAAGGATGAAACCTATGTTAAATGATAAGTAAAAAAAAGTTGTAAAAATTCTCAATAAACTACAGTATATTCATCTCCAGTGTCCTATATAATTATTGACTGGTCTTACGTAACAATCCCGGTGAATTAGCCTGGAGCTAACAATTACTGGATGGTAATTACATCCAAAGAAAAGGACAGGGAACAGATGAAGGTCGTGTTGTAACACAGAGCTACAGTATATACAGTAAGAGGTCTTTAAAGCATATACATAACTACGCTATTTCACGTCTGGCTTGTTGGACATCGAATGTATTCTGGATATCAGGGTATTCCATTAATTAAACGGATTGATAGGGGACCAATAGTACTCCCATAATCAGAAGACAGAAGTGGGCCCCTTCAGTGCACACACTGCTCATGTAGCCATATCTATTACTGCACTTTTGTCTTTCATTTTACAACATTTGCTGTCTTCACTACAAGTTTCTTGGGGTCCTGGCAAACCCCTTTAACCCAGACAAGTGATTAGTTGCTGTTGACAGCTTATGTAGCAGTAGCTTTAAGAAATATCGCCCATATATTTTACTTTGCATGCTCTTAGAAGTAAATAATAATATTCTGGCTATCTGCAACCGCCACTAGGGGGAGCTTAGGAGCTTAAGAACTGTTTTGTGGTACTGCAATGGATGAACAACCTCGTCCTGCTTATTCTTCTAAAATGCATATGAGAATAAAAACAGTAGGGCTAGGAACATGGCAAAGTATTTTCATCCAAACCTACAGTCCACTACATTTAGTTATCCAAAGGAAGTGAGACATGAAGTGAGATGTAGGTTTTTAAAGGGATTGCGGAACCTATCCTCAGCATAAGCCATCACTATCTAATAGCAGGGGTCTGACATCCCACACCACCACCACCGGAAGCAGACACCAGAATTACACAGCTCCGTATGCTGTGTGTTGGACGGAGCTGATTACTGCAGCACTGCTCTCATTGAAGTGAAGGCTGCATTAACTAGTTCTGTCCACTAGACAGTGGGCAGAGCTGTATAGTTTCGGTGCCGAAGCTAGTATAGAATAGCTAATCAGCGGGGGTGCAGGGATCAGATAGTGATGGCCTTCGTGAGGATACATCATCATTTGTAAAGGGTTGGACAACCCCTTTTAAGGTCTTCTCCTGAACTGTAGGTAATATCCCAGTTTTAGGAGTTATTATTCATAGTGTTCCAGTTGAAGTTAATGGCTAGGGATGAGCGAATCGACTTCGGATGAAACATCCGAAGTCGATTCGCATAATACTGAAAACTGTACGGAGCGAGCCAATGTATTGGCTTGTATGAGCCAAAGTTATAATAATAACTTCATAAATCAATTTGTACTGTAAAAAAAAAAAAAACATTTCCCGAACTCTGATTCGGTTCCAAGTGGTACCTATTAATTGCATTACCCCAAAAATTAAAAAAATTCAACTATATGCAATAATGCATGGCATTATTTTAACTAGTGTAACCAGTGTAATTCTTCACCTTTTTAGCTTCCTTACTCACCCCCCTTCAACTCTTGCCTCTTCACTTTCTGTGGGTGGGCAGCAACTCGACCCATGTGACCATCAAGTGCCTGCATTTCCTAGGAGTGCATTACAGTCAGCTCTTCTAACCTCCTCCTCGACTGTGTGGAAAATAGTCCCTCACATACAGCAACAGCAATTCCACTAATAAATAGCTCTATGGTATTTAATAATTATTTCCCCCTGTGGTGGCACTGCCGGGATGTGGTACAATTGTAGCAACCAGGCCAGATGTAGCAGATTAAACGTCTCTTTTTACTGAAGTGCAAAATAGGAGTTGTAGTACATTCAACAATAGCAAAACACAGTTCCAGCTGTACACAGTGCAATTCTTACCAGATAACCATGTATGGATTTAGGCATGGGTGGGAATTATGAGCTTCTTTTCTCTCTGTCTGTCTCAAGTCTCTTCCAGTAAAATCTATGATGGGCAATAGTACTGTCTCTGTGGTGGCTGTAATGTCCACTGAGGGATACAAGGTTTCAGAGGTACGACTGCCCATGTCATATCCAGGTGTGAAGAGCGTCTTAACAGTGTTCCTCACTGCAGTAAAGTATTAACACTTTTTGGTAGTAAGTATCCTTACTGATGCCAATCCTTGGCCATCCAGACTCTAGGTTCTCTAGTTCTCTCCTTTGTCTTACTCCTTCTCTCCTTCTGTAGATCATGCAGAGCATCAGCAAGTATCTGTAGCTTTTTGGGCCTAAGAAGAGGCAACACAAGTCATAGCTTCATCTCCCTTCCAAACTCCAGTCTAGACTGACTTAGAATTAGGGGCGGGACCAGCCCACACCTAACCTCCTTCAAGCGCTGAGCCAGGATTGTTAACCCTGACTGCGCCATCCATAACTGGTTATACTGGGTGCAACACATAGTATAGACATAACATTATAAAACCTAATGTAATAAACAATTTGCAGATACCCCAAGCTCAGGGGTACTGCACTTCTACAAGTTACAGCTGATGGCTGAAGAGGGAGCAACAGCCATGATCTGTGGACTGATAAATTAGGCAGCCATGTTGGTCTTCACCCTACTCAGTGATAAATAAATACATTTTTTACCAATAAATACTTTTATACCATGTATTATACATGACAAATTTTATCAGAACTATAACTCATATTAACCAGATTTGACATAAATAGATATTTTCATTGAGCACTCCACTCCCCCCTACATTTTCCCCACCGATCAGAAGATTCATAAGGCTGGGCACACATGTTATTTATTAGCTGCGGATTTGCTGTTGTGGATTTTCATGCGGAAATTCCGCAGCATTATAGAGTACCAGCAAAGTGTCTCCTGCCAATTCACTCCTGTTTTCTGCCTGCATGTTCATGTCCTGAACCGCGGTTGTGATTACAAGGCCGGGAACTTGCATAGACAATGATTCCCTGCACATAAAGAAATAAAGATATTCAAGTTCAACCTTTGCCAACCTCTGTCCATAGCGTGAATGTATAGGCAGGCTACCGAGACAACCTGCCCAAAGACATTGATGGATTCCCCAACTGGCAGAGGCTATTTAGTTAGTTAGTTAGTTTTCATACTTACTGACAGGATGATGCTGCTGCTGCTGCTGCCTATGCCGCCGCTGCGATCCTCTCAGCCGGGGACTCCAAGATGGCGCACGCCTCGGGATATGTAAAAGCTCAAGTTCTCGCGAATCTCGCGAGAACTTGAGCTCCTTCTTCCTGGCTAAGAGCGCGGCGCTCTAATTGGATGCGCTCTTAGCCAGGGAGAAGAGAACCCTTGTACAAATTCTAGTCACCACCTACTCTAACCGAATCGCCTCATTAGCATATGAGGCGCCAGAACTACCGGAGACCACAGCGGACGAAAGGGGGGGTCCCCTGAAAAAATTATAATCGGAAATACATCACTGGGGGCCGCACTGTTAGGTAATGTAACTGTTTCTATGCATGTTTTTTGGTGAAAGGTCCTCTTTAAGGATTTAGGGGTCAGGTTTTGAGCTTTTGCCTGAGATGTCACTCTAATACAAAAGTGTTTATAAAAAAAATAATTTATACATTTTAGAAAAACTTTGAATTTTCTTTCAGTGAAGGTAAAAAAAAATTATAATGGAGAGATTCTTCTTCATACAACTGAGTGGTGATATGGATCCGTACCATTGCATTTAGTCATCATTGACTTATATGTGGGATATATGGCTCTAACAAGCACAGTAGATAAGTAATATATATATATAAACATGATAAACTAAATAAACTAGATGCAAATACTTGCTAACTCTAATGTTATTACAGGCTGTAAATGGTACTATGCAAATACTCAGCTGAAAGTTCTTTCTTCCACCATTGGTTAATACAATGGACTTGTAGATATCTCCTGACGTTTGAAAGGAACTACATTCTGCTTTTTTTTTATCTCTTCTGAGTGGGTTGAAAGTAGAAAGAGGAACAGATAACTTATTATTATGTCAGGTATTATTGGAGTGTTTCAGCAAAAGATACTTCAGTTGTAATTTTTATGATCCCCCTTAAATGCTGTTCTGTTCCGATTCTTTGGCTCCTATTCTATCTTCACTGGAGGTCCAATCCCTGTCTGTCAACTTCCGCACAAATGGGTGTCATGTACGCCACTGCAGCAAATGATTGGCTTTAACGGTAACGTGTCCCAAGGACTTCACTGATGGGTTATGTACCACTTGGGGACAAGTCACCACTGATACCAGTCATTGGCTGATTCTGTCTTTATTCTTCATTTTTTTCTAGGCTCCTACACTAAGTTAAGGTAGGGAGCATCACTAAGTTGAGGGCCGTTATTTAGGACAGATCATCCAAGTAGGTCGGGACAGTGGTGCGGGTGGAGCTTAGGGCTCCACAGAGTCTGAATGGAACAGTGGGGAGAAGAGTTTGATTTTATTTTCAGATACAGTGTCACTCTTGTCCATTGGCAGTGTCTGGTATTGCAATTCAACCCTATACAAGAGAAGGCTGCAACATCCGACACAGCCAATGAATAAATCATATTTTTGATGTGCCGTGGAAACCAGGGTCAATAGGCTCAGATGAGTACCAACAGACCCTCCAATTGGTCCAGAGATGGACCCCAAAAATTCAGCAGAAGACAACTCCATCTGAAGCTGACTTTAGAGCCAATATCTTGTCACTAGAGCCTATTTTACTGTGTAGTTGGAGGTTGAGCCCTCAGAATCATCACCTCTGGCTGGACCCAGTAACCCCAATCGGACACTAAAGGAGATGGCTATCTGCGGACCATGATATATAGCGATTGGCCAGTGATGAAAACATCACCTACTAAACTGCTACCTGTACATTTAAGGGGCTTTGCCATGCCTTACTTACTGATGACCTATACTTAGAGTAGGTCATATCAGATCAGCAGGGGTCAGCCTCTGAATGAATGCATGGCTGCAGTCAGGGGCAGATTGGTCATAGACCTTACAGGGAAATTTCCCGGTGGGCTGATGCCCAGGGGTCTCCTGAGTCCTGCCAGTGGAAGTTTTTGGGGATTTATTTTGTTCTGCTGGCAGTATTTTGTGATGGACTATGGTATTTGGCTCTGTTGGGGTGGTATAATGTGCCACAATATGGTATTGCTGGCCCTGCCTTTCATCAATTTGGACTCAACTACAAAACAGGGTCAGGTTTAGTATTTTTTCCAAGGCCACTTTGAATTCCCAGTCCGCCCCTGGCTGCAGTAAACAGACCCGGCCACTACAAAGTGTATGGAGCTCATAAAAAAAATAAAAGGCTCAATATAATTTGAAGGGTTAGAAATCCATCAAGCTAGAGTGGGAGCCACAATGTCTTGTAGAAGTCATGGACAGTATCTGTCTTGGACAGTATATTGGACAGTATATTGTGCTGCTCTGTGGTACATGGTTCAGATGAGACAGTATTTTGCGCTATAGTATTGCTGACCCTGCCTACTTGTGTTGCCCCCCCCCCCTCAACATGGGGCCACTTTTAGTTTTTTTTCCAGGGCCACTTTAGGTTACCAGTCCTCCCCTGCTCCTGCCAATTTCTTGTATCCTAGGACATTAGTGATGGGAAGTTCGGCTCTTTTAGGTGAATCGGTTCATTTGAATCAGCTCATTCAAATGAACCGATTCATGAATCGGATCTTCGGTTCACTTGGTGAGTCAGACTGCTGAGCTGACTCGCAAGTGCTAGCCCGCCCCTCCCCGCCCACCAACCAATCACCGACCAGAGCTGAGGGGGCGAGGCCAGCACAGCACACTAGCAGCTCTGACTGGAGTCCTCTTAGTAGTACAGTCTCGCAAGTGCCAGCCCCGCCCCTCCTCGCCCACCAACCAATCACCGACCAGAGCTGAGGGGGTGAGGCCAGCACAGCACACTGCAGCTCTGACTCGAGTCCTCTGAGCCGTCTGTACAGGGAGTCTAAAGGAATCGAATGAGTCACAAGAATCTAAAGATCTGACTCAGTCAGTGACTCATTCGATTCATTCGATTCAAGAGCCGAGAGTCACTAGAACAGGTTACATTACACTGAGGCTGTCGGCTCTTGTTGCAGCAGTGATAAGGAGCAGAGATAAGAGAAGGGACAGATGACACAGAGTTTACATTACAGGATGAATTACATTAACCCTTTAGAATCAAATTGGCTTCTCAGGAGATATATATGTTAAAGGCATCTCATGTAAACCCACCCTTAGTTATATAGCTACTGAATGAGATGCCTTTAACATATATATCTCCTGAGAAGTCAATTTGATTCTAAAGGGTTAATTTAATTCAACCTATAATCTAAACTCTGTGTCATCTGTCCCTTCTCTTATCTCTGCTCCTGTCCCTTAACCTTATCACTGCTGCAACAAGAGCCGACAGCCTCAGTGTAATGTAACCTGTTCTAGTGACTCTCGGCTCTTGAATCGTATGACTCAATGAATGGAATGAGTCACTGACTGAGTCGGATCTTTAGATTCTTGTGACTCATTCCATTCATTTAGACTCCCTGACCCTGCACTACTCCGAGGACTGAGTCAGAGCTGCAGTGTGCTGTGCTGGCCTCGCCCCCTCAGCTCTGGTCGGTGATTGGTTGGTGGGCGGGGAGGGGCGGGGCTGGCAGAAGCAGCTCTTCCACTCTAAGATCATATTACTGACTCCTCCCGAGTCCCTCCCTCAGGCTCCTGACCTGCTGCCAGCGTGAGGTGGTGAGCTGAGCGTCTGTATTCATTGTCTGTGTAGAAGAGCCGTTTCAAACGGATCGGATCATTCAAATGAATCGGCTCCTCCGGTTCACTGAAATGAATCGATTCAAATGAACGATTCGTTCATGAACCGGACATCACTATAGGACATTAATTTTAAAGAGGACCTGTCACCGCTCCTGACATTCCTGTTTTAATATCTCCATGCATTCCCCATATAACAACAATTCTGGAGCATCTATTCTTATGGCTCTATGTTGTGCCGTTCCTTTATTATTTCTACTAAAAGTTATGAATGAATTGCTAGCAGTCTGCAGTAAGGGTACAGAGGGGAGGGAACCAGCTGGGGGGGGTGTACCTGCACAGTCTGAAAATGACAGCACTGATTGGATAGAGTGAGTTTGTGCAGGGACACACCCCCAACTGGTTACCGCCCCTCTGTACCCTTACTGCAGACTGCTAGCAATTTATTTACAACTTATAGTAGAAATAATAAAGTAATGGTACAACATAGAGACATAGGAATAGATGCTCCGGAATTGTTATCACATGGGGAATGCATAAAGTTATTAAAACCGGCATGTCAGGAGCGGTGACAGGTCTTCTTTAAAATCCCAGAAAACACTTTAAACTCTAAATTTCCTAACAGGGCATTTGAAAAGGAAGGGGGGGCTAAACAATACAACAACATTGCAAACCACTAAGTGTTTCAAAATACAAAACTGGAGAGAAAAATGCACTGTAATACCCCTGTAGATACACCGGCAGTCTGTGATTGTTGGTCATATCTGCTTTTTCTTGTCCTCTGAATATACAGCACATGCCTCATGTCTGCTAACATCGCTTGCAAGTCTAATGCACATACCTTACATTTCATTGACCGTAGGTAAAGAGGAAATATTTCTCCTCTACTTTGGTAAAGGAAGTCTGCAGCTTTTTCTCAGAGATAGGATGATTGGATTACAACTTACAAAATCTGTACCTGAGGCAGGTTCATAGCAAGAGGAACTAGATTAAAAAAAAAAGCTGCATAATATGTTATCTAAATGTGGGACGACTGTGTAATATATGCAAACTTTCTTTTTTGCATATTTCTCTGAAGGGAATCTATCAGCAGTTTTGACCATGCTGAACTGCTGACAGCACTAGGCAGGGGCTGGGGAGTGCAGAACAAACAAAGCTTTTATGGAACTTCTGTGTAGGCTGTGTAGTTCCAGTGCTAGAGCTACAAGGAACCTGCTGATTGGTGGGAGTTCGGGGTATTGGACTACCAGTGATCTCATATTCATAGCCTAAGGATATCCTTATAGTAATATAGTGGACAACCCCTTTAACGTATAGTATAATGTCTTCCCACTTTCCTAATAGTCACCACCACAAAACACATAAGGCTACGTTCACAGTGACTTTATGAAATCCGGCAAGCTGGTCAAGCAGAGAACAGCCTTCCGGAGTTCACTGTACTCGGCATTGCCAACACGTCCGGGCACTGCCGGATCCCCTTTGAAAGAAATGGGATGCAACAGTGATCTGGCCAGTTTCCAGCATAAAAATATTGCTGCATGCGACAATTTTTGTCCGGCCAACATCGAGCTTTTATGCAGGAACTGCTGCCGGATATCTTAACTTTTGTGTAAACCTAGCGTTACCTAAAAAAACTAAAAGCAGGCACAATAGTTTTATAGGAAATTAGAACATGATTGGTGAGTAGGAGTAACCCCTAAAACCCCTGGCACATGTGCATGTCAGAAAGACGTTTCATAGCAAGAGGAAAAAGTGATTAGAAGAAGTGGGGCTATTTAGCAAAAAAAAAAAAAAGTCACTTCAGTTTCACTCTGAAAAGTAGAAGGTTAAAAAAAGTACAACAGGAAGTTGTTTATACCCACTTACACGAATAACGTCTGCAATAAAGGGACATTATCATTCTGAAGTATTGCAGTTCTTATATTAGCCACTGGTGGGCAACAGAGAGAAAAAAAAGGCATCTCACTATACAGCTATTGTGCAAACGAAATGTTTCGAAAGCATCATGCTTACCATGAGATCACCTGCACAAAGAGGACCGGCACTCGCTCAAGTAGTAATTATGGAATATTTAATGGTCACATACAGAAGGCAAGTGACGCGTTTCGGCTACTATGAGCCTTTCTCAAACATGTTCGAGAAAGGCTTATAGTAGGCGAAATGCGTCACTTGCCTTCTGTATGTGACCATTAAATATTCCATAATTACTACTTGAGCGAGTGCCGGTCCTCTTTGTGCAAGTACGTGTGGATTTACCCTGGACGCGCGCACCGCATCACTGACATACGGAGTGCCGACTGTGTCTTCTCTGTACCATGAGATCACGACAGCTAATTAACTGATTTTGTGAAGATTAAGTGACACTCACAAATATACAGAGATGGGACGTATGCAGAATTTTGTTAAGGGGTGGGTTCTTTACTGTACAAAAAGAGGTACAAGAACCTGAAATGAATGCCTCAAAGTGAATATATAATGGCCTCATACAGTGTATGTAGATAATGCTGTTATACTGTACTCATAACTAATACAACCCATGTACATAAAGGACAAGCTGGTAATCACACCCAGCAGAGTGCACCTTAAAATCCCTAAACAGAATAATACTAAAAGCACTGACAGTATGGTCTAGAGCAGCAATGAATTTAATGGGTATGGGTATATCAGACATAGGTAATCTGGGATAGGAAATACATTTAAAGGGCACCTGTCAAGAGGATTTCTTAAACAAAGCATACTGCTTGGTGGAGTAGATCCTCCTGATTAAAATGATACCTGTCTTGTGAAAATTGCTTGTGGTGTTTCAGAGAAAAAATAATTTTATTCTTTATACAAATGAGACCTTTAATGCACCAATGGGCGGAGTCTAGCGGCTTGATGCGCCTCAGCATTCAAAGGCTGGCCACGCCCCTCAGTGCATTGAAGCCCTGATTTCTCGAGAATGCCACTACCGATTTTCACAAGACAGGTATCATTTTATTCAGCAGGTTTAACCCTACCAGGCAGTTTACCTGGTTTAATAGGGTTGTCCCTGCTAACTGGTGCACTTTAATTGTCATTAGTGGTAGCTGCTGGAAGATAGGCTGTGTCAGAGACCGGCAACGACTAAAACACAAAGGGGGTTTTCCCCCTAAACACCATCTTGTGTATACATGAGCTATATAGGCTCCATGCAAAAGCCTTTAGAAAGAGGGAGTTTCTACGCCTAGCTAATATAGAGTAGTGACATTGTGGCTGGAACTGTATGTGGGGCACTGGAATAGAGACCTCAACTGCTGCAGACCCTCGTTTTGAAAAAGTGGCTGATGTTATTCAGTCATTGACTGAATGAAGCTCAAGGTTCCTCTTTAAAAAGCTGTTCTGCAGCAGCCGAGGTGTATATTATAGGACATAGAGGACACTCCATACAATATACTCATAGGGATCTACATGAAAGTGGTATTACTTGTGCACAGTTTTCGCCATAGCATGGACTGATGTGCACATTGTAAAGGGCAGCACGCTATTGACTGCAGAACTATCGCCTCTTCCCAGTACTGTACTTACTTATCTGTTTCTTAAAGAGGTGAAATTAGGTAGGTGGTTTCTGTGCTTACCGCACAATGAATCATACTGAAAGTGGAAACATTCAACACGCTACACAGAGGTAGGTTGTAGCAGAATTCTTGCGCTATAGGGAAGACTGGTTTGCAAAATATACAAAGGTGAAACCCATATTTATGTGTCCCACCATAAGAACTTTTCACCTATCAACAGGACAGATCATAAGTGCATACCTCCCAACTTTTTGGATGGTCAAAGAGGGACATTTATGGTTCATTGTGTGAAAGTCCATTTTTCCTGTATATTTATAAACTTTAAAAGTTTTCTTAGTGAATAGCACAAAAAATATCTGAATATAGACATTTCTAAAATTCAAATAACATCAAATACTGAAATAATATACAGGGTGGGGTCAAATATACAGATAGGAACCAGACAAATACTTTCTTGCTCAATATTAATTTGTAAATGTAACAATGCAAATCTATATCTCAAATCAAAAAGAGGGACATTTAAGGAGAAAAGAGGGACAGGTCTAAAAGAGGGACACTTGGGAGGTCTGTAAGTGTCTGATCAGTGGGGTCCAACCTCTGGAACCTCAACTGATCATGGGGTCCTGAAGTGAATGGAGCGATGGTTGCACATACACACTGCTGTTCCATTCATCTCTATTGGAGAGAACAGCTATCTCCAGCAGTCCCATGGAGAATGGCCTAGTAATCAGTGAGGACCCCCACCAATCAGATACTTATGACCCATCCTGTGGATAGGAAATAGGTTCTTATAGTGGGACAACCCTTGTGAGCTTCCATGTCTTACCCCTCCAAGAAGGAGAAGTTAGCTGCTTCCTGTATCTGTAAAGGGGAGCCGGCGACGTGCGCTCTCCTTGCAGCGCCGCTGGCACCCCGTCTGTGTAGAGCGAGGACGCAGCCGGCGTCCTCATTCCCATGGTGACGGCGGGGCGGGGAGATCCTGTCCGCGAGCGCCTCTTCGGCATGGCCGGCGTTCTCCATCCCCTAGGCAACGAGCAGCAGGGGAGCTGAGCGCCGATAGGAATGAATCGGCGCTCAGCTGCATTGAGGTGCATGATACGAGTCACATGACACTGGCCACATCACGTGACTCATCTATTGGGGCTATTTAACAGGCAGCCTGCTGGCCACAGGTTGCCTGTGATTGGTCTTTTAACCTCACTAGCGTTTTCCTTTCATATGTGACTTTGTGTACTCGACCTCGGCTTGAATTTGACTGTTGATCCTGTGTTACCCCTTTGTACTGCCTGACCTCCTGACTCCTGACCTCGGCTTGTATTTGACGTTGATTTTGGTGTTTCCCCTGGTACTGACGTGATCTCCTGTTTCTGTCCTCGGCTAGTTTTTACCTTGATATTGTGTCCTTTCTCAGTGTTCGCTTCTGTGTGTTCTGTCCTAGCTTTGATGTTTTCTCCACAGTTTTTTCCTCCCTGTAAGCCCCCGCACGTACTTAAGTTAGGGACCGCCGCCCAGTTGTACACCGTCGGTTAGGACGGATCGTGCAAGTATGTAGGGATAGTGGTGTAGGTGGAGCTTAGGGCTGCACTTATCCCTACCATTTGTGACAGTATCACTGAATAGTGAACCAGACGTCCTGCTGTATCTTGATTTTCAGCTTGTATTAAAAAAAAAAACTTTTAACATTTCATGGTATATATGAGGAAGAGAGCTCTGTTCTGCGAGTAATACCCTGTGGACAAATAAACATTCGGTCACTGATACCAGATGATGTTCACAGTAATCAAGCATGTCTATGAACAGAATTAGAGATAGTGGAGGATTCTTTCATGGAGACCAGTGTTGAGCGAATCAAAGCGAAACGAATTGGAAAAATTTTATTTGCCGCGAAGCCGAATTTCCTTGCGTTTCGTGGTAATGAATCTATTTTTCCTGAAATGGCGGAAAATCAATTTTGTCATACAATTTGTGGCCATCTTGATTGCAGAAACCGCGCAAAATCTTGCGCTGGGTAACGTATGATGTCACCCCGCCAGCATGCTGGCTGGGCGCGGAGATTTTGTGCTGTGTCTTCAATCAAGATGGCCGCGACGGCCTCTACGCAATGAAATGGATACGGTGAGTATTTATTTCTTTATTTTACCTTGATTAACCCCTGAAAGACATAAATTGTAGCCTCAGATGCCGCTGGGACCCGCAAGTGAAGGACGGCGCACTGCGCATGCGCAGCCACCCTCCATTAATTTTCTATGGGTCTGAAGAAAATAGCCGAGCGCTGGCTCGGCTATTTCTGTCGGCCCCGTAGAAATGAATGGGAGCGGGGGCCGCACATGCACGGTACGCTCCCATTCATTTCTATGGGGAGCCGGCTTGGTGGTGGCCGGACCGGAGTCCTCCAGCCACCACCTTGCGGGGCTCCGTTCCCGATATAGGTACGGGTCCCAGCGGTGGGACCCACACCTATAAGACAATCCTAGCAATATGCCCCTATTGTCCATGATGAGACAACCCCTTTAAGCTTCAATCTATATTCATGACAGTAATTTGGTGACTTGAGATGTTTAGTAAGTGAATCTATCATGTTGTTTTGTGTATTATCACAGTATTTTCACAAGACACTTGAGGTGTGTTGTTGCATCTTTAGCCGTACTCTTGGCAGGTTACCACTAGGTGGCGTTGTTTTATGAAAAACAAATAAAGTAGGAGAGAAAGTTTGGAGTAGAGGTTGAGTTTTTTTAATTGGTCCTTTTTTTACTATTATTATGCTATTGACCTGGTTTACGACATGGATTTAGCCACTTTATGTTATAGTCAACTGGGGTTGTCCGGTGTAGGAGCCGACCAACCCAATCCTCGTAACCTGTGCCCAGTCAACTGTCCGCAGTCTCGTGTTCCCACACCACTGCCCCATTTACAGCTATTTTGCGTCCCTATTAGACTGGAAGTGGCTTGGTCCCATGATCACTGCAGCCAATCACTAGCCTCAGTGGTCACATGTGCCAGAATAGCTATGACTTGCCATTCTAGGGCATGTGACCGTTGAGGTCAATGATTGGCAGCACAGTTACGTGATCAAGCCATTTCCGGTCCAATGGAGGACCAAAGCAGTTGGGAATGGAGCCATGGCTTTGGAACAGTGGGACTGCAGTCAGGTTTTTTTTTTCATGTAATTTTCCAGGATGCAAACCTATCCAAAGGATAGGTGATAAGTATCTGGTCTGTGGGGGTCTAACCAGTAGGATCTCCACCAATTATGAGAACAAAGGTCCTGGGTTCTGTCCAAGAATGGAGTGGCCTCGAGCCGCTTTGTTCATTCATTCTCTATGGGGCTGTAAAGATAGAGTCCAGCTACAAGATGCTCTCTATAACAGTTGTACACCCTTTATCCTCACTGCAATGTAGTGGAAAGGAGGCAGTTCTAGAAGAAGCCTGGTAATGCTACCTCCTGCCACCACTACCACGGCCGCAAATTGCTCTTCAAAGAGTTTAGTGCTTTAGACAACCTCTACTTGCTGGAAGATTCATTTCACAATAGGGCTGTCTCCCTGCTGGAACCCCCAATGATCAGCTGTAAACTGTTAGGAAATCTCACAATAGTAGGTGTTTAACCACCTCAGCCCCCAGTGCTTAAACACCCTGAAAGACCAGGCCACTTTTTACACTTCTGACCTTCACTACTTTCACCGTTTATTGCTCGGTCATGCAACTTACCACCCAAATGAATTTTACCTCCTTTTCTTCTCACTAATAGAGCTTTCATTTGGTGGTATTTCATTGCTGCTGACATTTTTACTTTTTTTGTTATTAATCGAAATTTAACGATTTTTTTGCAAAAAAATGACATTTTTCACTTTCAGTTGTCAAATTTTGCAGAAAAAACGAGATCCATATATAAATTTTGCTCTAAATTTATTGTTCTACATGTCTTTGATAAAAAAAAATGTTTTGGTAAAAAAAAAATGGTTTGGGTAAAAGTTATAGCGTTTACAAACTATGGTACAAAAATGTGAATTTCCGCTTTTTGAAGCAGCTCTGACTTTCTGAGCACCTGTCATGTTTCCTGAGGTTCTACAATGGCCAGACAGTACAAACACCCCACAAATGACCCCATTTCGGAAAGTACACACCCTAAGGTATTCGCTGATGGGCATAGTGAGTTCATAGAACTTTTTATTTTTTGTCACAAGTTAGCGGAAAATGATGATTTTTTTTTTTTTTCTTACAAAGTCTCATATTCCACTAACTTGTGACAAAAAATAAAAAGTTCTATGAACTCACTATGCCCATCACGAAATACCTTGGGGTCTCTTCTTTCCAAAATGGGGTCACTTGTGGGGTAGTTATACTGCCCTGGCATTCTAGGGGCCCAAATGTGTGGTAAGGAGTTTGAAATCAATATCTGTAAAAAATGACCTGTGAAATCCGAAAGGTGCTCTTTGGAATATGGGCTCCTTTGCCCACCTAGGCTGCAAAAAAGTGTCACACATCTGGTATCTCCGTACTCAGGAGAAGGTGGGGAATGTGTTTTGGGGTGTCATTTTACATATACCCATGCTGGGTGAGAGAAATATCTTGGCAAAAGACAACTTTTCCCATTTTTTTATACAAAGTTGGCATTTGACCAAGATATTTATCTCACCCAGCATGGGTATATGTAAAAAGACACCCCAAAACACATTCCTCAACTTCTCCTGAATACAGAGATACCAGATGTGTGACACTTTTTTGCAGCCTAGGTGGGCAAAGGTGCCCAAATTCCTTTTAGGAGGGCATTTTTAGACATTTGGATACCAGACTTCTTCTCACGCTTTGGGGCCCCTAAAATGCCAGGGCAGTATAAATATCCCACATGTGACCCCATTTTGGAAAGAAGACACCCCAAGGTATTCAATGAGGGGCATGGCGAGTTCATAGAAAAAAAAATTTTTGGGCACAAGTTAGCGGAAATAGATTTTTTTGATTTTGTTCTCACAAAGTCTCCCTTTCCGCTAACTTGGGACAAAAATTTCAATCTTTCATGGACTCAATATGCCCCTCAGCGAATACCTTGGGGTGTCTTCTTTCCAAAATGGTGTTATTTGTGGGGTGTTTGTACTGCCCTGGCATTTGAGGGTCTCCACAATCATTACATGTATGCCCAGCATTAGGAGTTTCTGCTATTCTCCTTATATTGAGCATACGGGTAATGAGATTTTTTTTTTCCGTTCAGCCTCTGGGCTGAAAGAAAAAAATGAACGGCACAGATTTCTTCATTTGCATCGATCAATGTGGATGAAAAAATCTCTGCCAAAAAAAAAAAAGGAGGGGAAAGGCGTCTGCCAGGACATAGGAGCTCCGCCCAACATCCATACCCACTTAGCTCGTATGCCCTGGCAAACCAGATTTCTCCATTCACATCAATCGATGTGGATGAATAAATCATTGCCGGGATTTTTTTTTTTATATATATATACAAAGTGTTTGCCAAAGTATATGAACACCGCCACCTCCTCAGCTCATATGCCTCGGCAAACGTATCTTTTACTGCAGAGGAGAAATCTCGTCTTGCAGCGTCGCATACACCGACTTGCGTGTAATCTGACAGCAGCGCAATGCTTCTGTCAGAATGCACATCAGTGCTGCAGCTAGTCGATCGGTTGGTCCACCTGAAAGGTAAAAAAAACAAAACAAAAAAGAAAAAACCAGGCCGCAAAGCAATAACTTTATTAACTTTAGAACAGAACATATTAACTTTTTTTAAACTTTTTAAACTTTTTTACTTACCGGTAATTTTTTTTTTGTTTAGTTTTTTTTACCTTTATAGAACAAACCTCTCCTTCCCCATGGGACAATGTGCAAAGCGCAAATCGCCCAAAGATGTGGCGAAGTACGTTATGCACTTTATCCCAGGTGAAAGGAGAGGTTTGCAGCAGCTGTGAGTAAAAGGGCCCTAATAGCCCTGTGTGCCTGTCCTGTGAGATGCAATCCCTATGCTAGGTGTACCTGTGTGTGGTACTTCCGGAAACACTCACCAAAGCATAGGGCAGGGTGGTCAGGACAGTCAGGACAGAAATAGCGGGTGTCACGCCTTATTCCACTCCTGCTACAGACACAACATCTTTTTCGGGGTGACGGTTGGGTTGAGGTACCAGGAACGACACTGGGGAAATGTCGCTCGTGTAGACGGCTAACTACACTGGTGGATGGGGCCACGGAACCTCCTGGGTAAAGGAGGTTCTCGATGATCTCTTCCTGGAATTTGAGGAAGGATCGTGTTCTCCCAGCCTTACTGTAGAGAACAAAACTATTATACAGCTCCAATTGAATTAAATATACAGACACCTTCTTATACCAGCGTCTGGTTCTGCGGGAAACTAAATACGGAGACAACATCTGGTCATTGAAGTCCACCCCTCCCATGAGCGCATTATAGTCGTGGACACAGAGGGGCTTTTCAATGACACGGGTTGCTCGCTCAATTTGGATTGTCGTGTCTGCGTGAATGGAGGAGAGCATGTAAACGTCACGCTTGTCTCTCCATTTCACCGCGAGCAGTTCTTCGTTACACAAGGCAGCCCTCTCCCCCCTTGCAAGACGGGTGGTTACAAGCTGTTGGGGGAAGCCCACGCGACTAGTTCGCGCGGTGCCACAGGCGCAAATCCGTTCTAGAAACAAATGCCTAAAGAGGGCCACACTTGTGTAAAAATTGTCCACATAAAGATGGTACCCCTTGCCGAATAAGGGTGACACCAAGTCCCAGACTGTCTTCCCACTGCTCCCCAGGTAGTCAGGGCAACCGACCGGCTCCAGGGTCTGATCTTTTCCCTCATAGATCCAAAATTTGTGGGTATAGCCTGTGGCCCTTTCACAGAGCTTATACAATTTGACCCCATACCGGGCACGCTTGCTTGGGATGTACTGTTTGAAGCCAAGGCGCCCGGTAAAATGTATTAGGGACTCGTCTACGCAGATGTTTTGCTCGGGGGTATACAAATCTGCAAATTTCTGTTTGAAATGGTCTATGAGGGGCCGAATTTTGTGGAGCCGGTCAAAAGCTGGGTGGCCTCTGGGACGGGAGGTGGTGTTGTCGCTAAAATGCAGGAAACGGAGGATGGCCTCAAATCGTGCCCTGGACATAGCAGCAGAGAACATGGGCATGTGATGAAACGGGTGCGTGGACCAATATGACCGCAATTCATGCTTTTTTGTCAGGCCCATGTTGAGGAGAAGGCCCAAAAAAAATTTAAGTTCGGAAACTTGGACAGGTTTCCACCGGAAAGGCTGGGCATAAAAGCTTCCCGGGTTGGCGGATATAAATTGTGTGGCATACCGGTTTGTCTCTGCCACGACTAAGTCCAAGAGCTCCGCAGTCAAGAACAGCTCAAAAAATCCCAGGGCCGAACCGATTTGAGCTGTCTCAACCCGAACTCCAGACTGGGCGGTGAAAGGGGGAACTACAGGTGCGGCTGAAGTTGGTGACTGCCAATCAGGGTTTGCCAGCACCTCAGGGATTCTAGGGGCTCTACGGGCCTGTCTGTGCGGTGGCTGCGACGGGGTAACTAGTGCACGTGCCACCGTACCAGCTTCAACTGCCCTTCTGGTGCTCGCCACGTCACCATGTTGTACGGCAGTGCTGGTACTAGGTCCAGGGAGGGCTGCGCTGCTGGTGTATGCCTCACCACGTGATCCGGCAGCGACAGCCCCACTCTGCTGCTCTTGAAGCGGATCCTGTATAACCTGTGGTCTAGCGACACGGGGCCGGGTACGCCTGGTGCTGCCAGGGACCTCAACCTCCTCGTCCGAACTTTGGGTCAGAGAGCCACTGCTTTCTACAGGTTCATATTCTGACCCGCTAGATTCGTCAGATGAGGGTTCCCACTCCTCATCCGACTGGGTCAGAATCCTGTAGGCCTCTTCAGAAGAATACCCCCTGTTTGACATTTGGACTACTAAATTTAGGGGTATTCCCTGAGACTACCCAAGAAAAAAAGGAAGCCTGTCTTACAAAGGGGAGGCTAGCGAAGTACCGGAGGCCGCTGCGGTTGATAAAAAATATCAAAACTGATTTTTTTTATCGCCGCAGTGCGTGTAAAATGAATGTGCAGTGATCAAAAAAAAATATTTTTTGTCACTGCGGTGGGGCGGGCGTGGGTGAACGCACGTGTGGGCGACCGATCAGGCCTGATCGGGCAAACACTGCGTTTTGGGTGGAGGGCGAACTAAAGTGACACTAATACTATTATAGATCTGACCGTGATCAGTTTTGATCACTTACAGATACTATAAAAGTACAAATGCTGATTAGCGATACGCTATTCAGCGAATAAAAGTGACTGCGGTGCGGTGGGGTGGGCGCTAACTGACGCTAACTACCTAACCAAGGGGCCTAAACTATCCCTAAAACCTAACAGCCAATACCAGTGAAAAAAAAAAAGTGACAGTTTACACTGATCACTTTTTTTCCTTTCACTAGTGATTGACAGGGGCGATCAAAGGGGTGATCAAAGGGTTAATTGGGGTGCAGGGGGGTGATCTGGGGCTAAGGTGTAGTGTTTGGTGCTACTCACAGTTCAGTCTGCTCCTATGCTGGATCCAACCGACGAAAAGGACCAGCACAGGAGCAGACAAGCCATATAACAGATCATATTTACTAATATGATCTGTTATATGACTTTTGATTGGATTTTTTGAAAATCGCCAGCCTGCCAGCCAATGATCGTTGCTGGCAGGCTGGTGACGAACTTGTTCTTTGAATTTTGAGATGACGCGTATATGCGTGATTGTGCGCAGCGCTGCCACCTCCGTTCCGCGAATCTGCGTACAGCGGTCCGGAGGTGGTAAATTCCCCTACAGCACCCCCAGAGGCGAAATGAAGTATTACATGAGAATATATTCAAATTAACATGTTGTCTATTTAATGCAGGTCCTCCAGCGCAGGTCACTCTTTATATATATTCTATATACTCTCTCTCTGGCCAAGAGATGAGGGTCCTAAAAAGAATTTCTAGTCTCTGAGGTTTGGGAGGTCTCTGGAAATAAATCATGATATATGGTGGAACACCTGGGACTATTATCACGTTCTGTGTCTTAGAGATGAGCTGCAGTATAATAGCTTGTTTGTTTGGAAAAAATTTCTCAGACGTCTCACTGCCCGCTCTAGGCAAAGTTTCTGGTTTCTCAGCCAAAATGAACACACAAAGGACAGAGCAAACACAGTTTCGAGCTCTAGATATAATAGACTGCTAACCCATTCTTTGCCACCTCCGAGTCCTCTGATAATTTTAGACATTTGCTGCTTTTATGCTTATCCATAAGCTGTAATTTATAAATTTATATCATTTTTTTTAAAGGAGTTGTCCCATAAAAAAAAAAAATCTACAATTTTCAACCCAGTACCTGGATCTAAACACTTTTGTAATTGCATGTCATTACAAAATGTAGTAGAGACACTGAGTTATTCAATAAAATGTATCTGTATAGTGCCACCTGCTGTTTGGTTTTTTCATTATTTTTCCGTCTACCTGAGGTAGTCGCACGTGCTCATTTCTATCCTTCAACTATCATCAGCTGTGTCTACTGTTAGAATCTGTTACAGCTACAGGGAGAGCGTTGCAGCAGAAAGGGCATGTCCTCTGAGCTGTGATTGGGAGGGAGCTGCAGAAGAAAAGGCATGCCCCCTGAATGGTGATATGGAGAGAGCTGCAGCAGAAAGGACACTCCCCCTGAACTGTGATAGTGTGAGAGATGCAGCAGAAAGGACACACCCAACCTTTGAAAATAGAAGAGCGATTGGAGCAATACATTAGGATATCTCTGGATCCATGTGAGGTACAGGGCTGGTTCTAGCTAGAAAGAGATTGTCCTGTACTATATGATGTCTGACTTTCATTTTTTACATGAATCATGGGATAACCCCTTCAATGGTTTTGAGTAGGTACCAAGTACTTTTTATTTGAATGGTCCATGACAATAAGCTGATCACTGAGTGATCTACTGCCCGCACCCTCACCTGTGATCTGTGAGGGAAACCTGGCAGAAAGTGATCAACCCCCCTGCATCGCTACCAATCCAAGCCAGCAGTTTTATGGTGGAGTAAGGCCTCTTTCACACTTGCGTTGTCCGGATCCGGCGTGTACTCCACTTGCCGGAATTACACTCCGGATCCGGAAAAACGCAAGTGTACTGAAAGCATTTGAAGACGGAACCGTCTTCCAAATGCGTTCAGTGTTACTATGGCACCCAGGACGCTATTAAAGTCCTGGTTGCCATAGTAGTAGTGGGGAGCGGGGGAGCGGTATACTTACAGTCCGTGCGGCTCCCGGGGCGCTCCAGAATGACGTCAGAGCGCCCCATGCGCATGGATGACGTGATCCATGCGATCACGTGATCCATGCGCTTGGGGCGCCCTGACGTCACTCTGGAGCGCCCGGGGAGCCGCACGGACGGTAAGTACACTGCTCCCCCGCTCCCCGCTACACTTACCATGGCTGTCAGGACTTTAGCGTCCCGGCAGCCATGGTAACCACTCTGAAAAAGCTAAATGTCGGCTCCGGCAATGCGCCGAAACGACGTTTAGCTTAAGGCCGGATCCGGATCAATGCCTTCCAATGGGCATTAATTCCGGATCCGGCCTTGCGGCAAGTGTTCCGGATTTTTGGCCGGAGCAAAAAGCGCAGCATGCTGCGGTATTTTCTCCGGCCAACAAACGTTCCGTACCGGAACTGAAGACATCCTGATGCATCCTGAACGGATTACTCTCCATTCAGAATGCATTAGGATAATCCTGATCAGGATTCTTCCGGCATAGAGCCCCGACGACGGAACTCTATGCCGGAAGACAATAACGCAGGTGTGAAAGAGCCCTTAGGTGAAATAGCTGTCCGACAGCTACTGCATGTGTATGGCCTGCTTTATTCTGATTGCTATAATTGGGGTCAAAGAGGATTTTTATCCTTCGCTGAACTTTGTGCCTTGTTTTTGCCTTCCTCTGGATTAGGCTACTTTCACATATGCGTTTTTGCTGTCCGGAAAGAAAACCCAGATGTGAAAGTAGCCTTAAAGAATTTATTCGCTCTGAAAAAAAAGAAACTGGAGGCAGCAGGCTTAGGGTACGGCCACACAGAGGTTTTGGACAAGGTTTTGAGGCAGACCTGCCTGCAGGACCTTTATGCCAAAGCCAGAAGTGGATATGAAAATGGAAAATTGGAAATATAAAGGAAGGATTTATACTTCTCCTTCCTGTTGGATCCAGTTCTGGCTTTGGCTGAAAATGCTGCAGGCAGATCTGCCTTTAAAACCATGCCCACAAAACTGTGTGGCCGTACCCTTTAAAGTGGATTTATAAGATAAAAGCTCACTGATCCCCCCACCGCTCCCATTCCATCGCAGGTCCCCGATGGTCTCTACTTCCTGGTCCTGTCTTAATACATAAGAAATGCCGGCTCAGCCAATCACCGGCTAAGGCAGGTCTCCGCTGCAGCCAGTAACTGGTTTAGCGGCATTTGCTCCTTGTCAAGATGAGACCAGAAAGTAGAGACCAATTGGCCCCCGGGCAGCTTTGGGAATGGTGAGGGATCAGTGAGGTATTAGATTCAAAGCCTGCTGCCACCAATTTTTTTCCTACTGGAAAACCACTTTGACAACGTTCTACAGTCAGGCGTCTGCCTCCATGTATCAGAACTTTTTGGCTCATGCACACAGCCATGTTACAGCTGTAATAAGGATGCCATGGAGGTTCATAGGAACTTAAGTTTATCCTGAGAGAGTCCGAATTAATCCATCAGGTAAAAAAAAAATATGTGGCATGGTGCATTGGACACCGTAACTATGGAAGCATTGCTGGGAAAAGAAATTAGATTTTCATCACTGACAGAAAAACAAAACTTGTCTTGGGTCTTCTCTTGTACTTTTTAAGATTGTGTAATGATTGCTTTCATGGGAAAAGAGGAAGCACCGCCTGTGGTGTGTTTACAAGAGAAGACTCGTGGACATAACGTATCTGTCACGGCCTATGGTGTGCGCTGTGACACTGTTGCCACACTTGCGGTTGCCCGCGGCAACGTGTTGCTGTGTGCGCATGCGGTGGCAGTGTCTCGGCCTTCTGGGTGATTGCCGTGACATGGTTGCCACACATGTTGTTGCCTGCGGCAACGTGTAGCTTTCTATGCTTGTGTGTGCACTTCCCAGTGGCGGATTACAATAGGGACATTCGGGTCGGCAGCCCCGGGCCCAGCGCCGCTGGGGGGCCCAACGCTGACCCGAACGCCCACATACTGCGGCGGGGCACGGGAGCGCATAGCTCCCTGTCCCGTCGCCGATCACCGCCATAGGCTTCAGGCCTTGTAGGCCTGAGGCCTATGCGGTAGTGAAATCCCGGCGCAGGCGTGCGTGATAACGTCACCACGCGCCTGTGCCGGGAGGCAGCACTGTGACGCGCCTGACTCATCCCGCCTTCTCTGCGAGCAAGCGCCTGGCCCTGGACATATGTGAGTATTTATCTTTTAATTTTTTGTTCATTTTTTATTTTTTTATTTCATGTGCCTACTTTGGGGGGGACACACAGGAGGACATATTAGGGAAGATAAATCGAGTATGTGGGGGCTGTATGGGGCCAAATTATTATGGGAGGGAATACTATGTGGAGGCAAATTACTAGATGGGGCAGTGTGGGGGCAAATTGCTGTGTGGGGGCAAATTATTATGAGAGGGACTACACTATGTGGGGGCAAATTGCTATGTGGGGGCAGTGTGGGGGCAAATTATTATGAGAGGGACTACACTATGTGGGGGCAAATTGCTATGTGGGGGCAGTGTGGGGCAAATTATTATGAGAGGGACTACTATGTGGGGGCAAATTACTAGATGGGGCATTGTGGGGGCAAATTGCTATGTGGGGGCAGTGTGGGGGCAAATTGCTATGTGGGGGCAGTGTGGGGGCAAATTATTATGGGAGGGACTACTATGTGGGGGCAAATTTCTATATGGAGGCAGTGTGGGGGAAACTATTGTAAGGGGGTAATTGCTATGTGGGGACAGTGTGGGGAAATTGCTATGTGGGGACAAATTACTATATGGGGCAGTGTGGGGGCAAATTACTATGTGGGGGCAGTGTGGGGGAAATTGCCATGTGGGGACAGTGTGGGGTAATTTCTATGTGGGGACAGTGTGGGGTAATTTCTTTGTGGGGAAAGTGTGGGGTAATTTCTATGTGGGGACAGTGTGGGGAAAACTATTGTGTGGGGAAATTGCTATGTGGGGGCAAATTACTATGTGGGGGCAGTGTGGGGAAATTGCTATGTGGGAACAGTGTGGGCAAATTACTATGTGGGGGCAGTGTGAGGCAAATTACTGTGTGGGGGCAAACTACTATATGGGGGCAGTTTGGGGGAAATTACTGTGTGGGGGCAAATTACTATGGGGGGATTACTATGTGGGGGCAGTGTGGTGGAAATTACTATATGGGGGTGTTGCTATTGGGGAGGCACTGTAGGGGCAATTCTATTATTTCTGGGGACACTATACAGGGATTATTACCTGGAGCACAATAGAGGGTGTTATTATTACTGGGGGTCTCTAGGGGACATTATAACTGCTGTAGACACTATAGGAACATTTGGGGTAATTTATCAAACTGGTGTAAAGCAGAACTGGCTTAGTTGCCCATAGCAGCCAATTAGATTCCACCTTTTATATTTGACAGCTCTTTTGGAAATCAAGTTCTACTTTACACCAGTTTGATAAATTACGCCAATTATGTCTATTAGGGTCACTATTTCTTCAGCAGTATAGTACCTGGGGCATTGGGGGGGCACAACGGGCACAGTATTAGGGGTGGCAGGATGACACTGTGGGGACACCAGGATGAGGAGGTTGATGGGAAAAATTGAGAAATCTAACGTGTCTGTGTTACAAACTGTAGAGACGAGATGTGGCTGAAAGAATTTGCCATGGTGGTCTGGGTCAAATGGAGGAGAAGAGGAAAGAGAAGGTCTACATGACAGGAGATGTCCCTGGATGTAAGAGGTATGTGGTGCTGTATTCTCCTCCATGTCTTTTTTATTACAATTATATGTATTTTAAATTTGGCGACCAAATTTTTCAGTTTAGGACCCAATTTGGGGTATTCTTTTTTATTCTGAAGATGTCATATGGCCTAAGAAGAGACTGTGGCGCCCATGAAGCACCGCAGCCTCTTCATACAACAAAAAAAAAAAAAACTAAAATGGAGGGGGGGGGGGGGGGGGGGGGGCCCAAGTTGGGTAGACAGCCCGGGCCTATCATGCACTTAATCCACCCCTGGCACTTCCCCTTTATGTGGCTTCCTTCCGTTGTCTGGTGTTGGAAGAGTTAACTCTCTTCCTAGTGTTTGGTGAACACTGGGTTTATGTGGGTGTGTGTGCGGCTGCTTGGGCTATTTAGCCTCTGCTGGATGCCTGAAGCTGGGGGGTACTCCAGCCATGGCGTATGCTGGAGCTATCCTCCTGGTCTTCATTTCCATCTGTCCAGTGAGGGCCACCCTTGTGGTCATTGGTATTCTTATGGTGTCCTGGGTCCCTGTGGGGTCTGTGGTGTGTGCTGTGTCCTTTTAATGTTGGTGTGGACACCAGCACTTGTGCACGGGTTCCAGTCAGCGTGTCTGTGGCAGGTAAGTGTGTTATGGGTGTCGCTTACCTGACATCTTCATATGCTGTATGTGTTCCCCTCTCCTTGCAGCCTGGCCTCAGATAGAGACTCCTGTTCCTCTATCACTGGGATGAACAGGTCGTCTCTTCCCTGCTCCTAAGTGATTGATTACCAGGGCAACTTAGGGTTTCTAGGAATCCTGAATATGAGTCGTCCTACCATCGGGGTCCGCTCATACAGTGAGGAGTCAGGGAGAGGATTAGGGACGCGGTAGAAGGTGACCTGCTCCCTCATTACTCCTTTTGGCCAGGCTGATCCCCTTTACCCTCTGACACCGCATGGTGGGGGGTTTCCCCCACTCCCCGCCGTGACAGTATCATCAGCTCGTAGCTCAGAAGAACATTTCTTGATAAATGCTGGAGACTGATGCAAACACTGATGCAAGTGCATTACTCACCTTATATCATGTGACTGATGAAATCTCATGATTATTCTTTAGAAAACGTCATCACTCACAGGCGAGGTATGGTACACATGCGATGTCAGTGTCTATAACGTAATGGCAGGAAATCTGTATATTCCCACAGCCCTGCATGTTCATCTAGTTTCTGATGGTTACGTCACATTCAGTTCTTTATACAATATACGCATTGCTGCTGTGCATTTATTAAGGCCTAATTCACACGACCATTTCCGTTTTGCGTACAGCAAACCACGGATACTGGCTGTGTGCATCCCGCGATCTGCAAGATGCAGTAAAAGATAGGCTACGTTCTATCTCTTGTGGGGCGGCAGCACGTACCCGAAAGCACACGGAGGGGATGTTATTCTAGTGTGTTTAGAGTATTGTATCATAGCATTTTGGGTCAGAATAGTTAAAGGGGTTTGCCAGCTTCAAAAAATGCATGGGCTATCCTCAAGATATCAGATCGGTGGGGGTCTGAGTGTCGGCACCCACTAATCAGCTGTTTGAAGAAGCCGCGGAGCTCATGCAAGCGCAGTGGCCTCTTCAGTGTTTACTTATACCTCCACCAATCTGATATTGATGACCTAATCTAAGAGTACGCCTTGGATATTGTAAAGTCGGCATACCTCTTCAAGTTTGTCAGGATAATGGCACTTCTACATTTACGGTGTGAAAAAAACAACGAAATAGTTTTTGGATTTCGATTTCACTGCATGGTAAAAATTACATGTGAGCTTTACTCAGCGGGTCAGTACGATTATGGAGATATCAAATTTATACAGTTTTTGTTTTTTTATTTTTATTGTGTCGCCATATTCGACTCCAACTTTCCCCTAGGCCGCAGCTGCAGTGGATGGAGGGGCGGAACCCTTCTCCCCCTCGGGGCACACCATGAGGGGTTGGGGTTCCTACTTGCTGGTAGTTTGAGTGCCCTTGATGGTGGATGATTGGCAGGGTGCAAGCCAGCAGGAATGGAGCAAGAGGCCGGCAGATGGCGGAGGCAGTTGCAGCGTACTCAAGTTGTGTTTAGAAATGTGTTCCTGGGTGTTGTAGTGCAATAGACACTAACCTGAGACGGCTGACTCTCTGCAAGGGCAGGTGATGATAGGAAATGTTCGTGACGCCAGTGCCAATTAAACGATGGCACGCCGTTTGCTGATAGCAGGAATAACTGAGGAACCACGTGATGTTAAAGCAGAACTCAAACTTTAGTAGTCATCAAACATGGCCATAGCTGGAAACGCAGTTCCTTTGCAGACAGTTTGTTGCAGTACATTTGATGCAGGCAATACAGATATAGCAAGGCGACTTCAGAGTGTTAAACACAGGACTTGCAGTACAGGAGCTTGCACTCTATTCCTGACTGATCCTGGGACGTAGAAAATCTTCTCCAAGGCCCAATACCCTAGCTCTGGCGTATATCCTTGGTTTTATCTTTATAAAGTACCTCTTCTGTTGTCTTGAGTACCTCTTGCTTCTCTGAGCTTGCCCCTGTCTCTCTCTCAGCTTCCTCAGACTCTAGAAACTTCTGAACTCAACTGCCTTCCTAGGCTAGGCCCTGTCTATTTATATGGAACTGGGAGCTCCCTCTGCTGGCTGTACCAAGGATTGCCTGCAACAGGCCTAACTGGCTTAAAGGGAAACACACATACAACCTAGCAGTGTCGGGTAACCTACCCGTATGCTGCACACCCCCAGACTTTGACGTGAGTAATGCCTCGTACTCACACATCTTCCTGAATCGGCATAACATGGTACATAACATTGACATTACATTATAATATGATAAATAATTGTTTCACACATAAAAAACATAACATTGGTAACTTCATAAATAAGTGAAGCAAGGGAAAGGGGCGTCTTCTTGCTTCTTAGGCACGGCCGCTGACCTGGCACAGCGGACTTGGGGTGAACCAGGTTAGTCCATTTGTCTTTGGTGGCAGTATAATAACAGAACTACCCAGGGGTTTCCTGTGGGTGTATCACAGGCAAGGGCTCACGTGGAGGAGTCTATTCTTGCGCACAAATGTCCAGCAAGGTATTACCAGTAGCAACTGTTTGGGAGGAGACACCACCAGAATAGTCAAAGTCTCCTAAACGGACTGGCGGACGTCCCCTGGTCATCCGGGTGGACCTTCTCAATACAGGGGTCTCCTCTTCCCTTAGCAACGAGGTAGAAGAGAGAGGAACAACAGGAGGGTCTCCATCAGTGAGACCTTGGTCAGGAACAACAGGAACAACAATATCCACTACAGGGGGAACTGGATCCGGGGCATCTTGAACCAGCTCTTCCGGAGGTGAAGCTACAGTAGGTGCCGGAGCAGGCACCAGCAAGTTCAACCAAGGTGTCAGAAGCCAATGCATGGGATCAGCGTCATACCCCAGATTACTAACAGCCTGCATAGGATCCTCGGGCTGTATTGCTGACTCTGACACAGGATATTCAGATCCAGAACTCTCGGCACTAGGTTCTGGTGTCAGGCAGAGCTTCAACCGGTTTCGGTGTACAATTTGGGATCCCTTGTCTTCCCGGGTGACCTCATAAGTGTGAGTTCCAACATTTGGGATTGCAGTGACAACATAGGGACTTCGCTCCCATTTACTGTCCAATTTACTGGTACAGCGGTTATTCTTTAACCATACCACGGCCCCTATTGTCAAGGGTTCTGCATGGGCTGCTTGATCATAGTCTCTCTGCTGTCGGTCCCTAGCATAGTCCATACGCTCCTGAACAATGGCTTTGGCTGTATTCAATCGCCTTTGATGTTCAGCAACCCAGTCGGTGTTAGGTAATGGGTTAATGCAATCAGGCAATGTCCCTTGGCGCCCAAACATCAAATAAAAGGGGGTATACCCGGTGGAACAATGTATGGTATGATTGTATGGGAACATGAGCTGTGGCAACAGATTAGGCCAATCTCCCCTGGTTTCAGGAGGCACGGCCCTCAGCATCTCTATCAAGGTCTGATTCATTTTTTCACATAATCCATTACCTTGAGGATGGTAGGCCGTTGTCCGGATCTTCTTACAGTTGTGTAAGCGGCACAGTTCATGGAACAGATGGGACTCAAAAGCAGGTCCTTGGTCGGTGAGGATCTTTTCTGGACATCCATAGGGCAGGAGGAAGTGCTTCCAGAACATTTCGGCTGTAGTCTTGGCTGTCTGGTCTCTCACAGGCACTGCTACAACAAACTTTGTGAAATGGTCAATAATAGTCATGGCATAAGCATACCCTGAGCGACTAGGCTCCAGTTTCACATGGTCGATGGCGACAAGTTCAAGAGGACGGGTACTTACAATGGGTCTCAGTGGTGCCCTCTGATCATGGTGCTCACTTCGTTTTAAGGCACAGGCTACACACTCCCGACACCACTTCTCCATGTCTTCTCTCATGCCCACCCAGTAAAACCGCTGGCGGATAGTAGCCTCAGTCTTTTGGACCCCAAAGTGACTGGATTGATTGTGGTACATCTCCAACACCATACCTGCATCTCGTCGGGGTATGAGAATCTGGTGCACTCTCTCGTTGGACACTGGGTCTAGGCTTCTCCGTAGTAACAGGCCCTTTTGTATGAAGAGTTGATGGCGCTGTCTCCACAGTTTGATGAGCTCAGGATCTGCACTCTTACGCCGAATCCTCTCAGGGGCTCTGCCACTAGTAATGAAGTCCAACAACTCACCCAGCACTCTACTTTCAGACTGTAGTTTCACCCACCTTTCTTCTTTAGGATCAGGCCTACTGGGGGGTGAAGGAACTGCAGCTCTGCCATTGGTAGCTCGAGCCTGGTCCTGTTGAGCAAATTTGTTATAGAAAGCCGGCATCTCTACATCTTCCCAAGCATCTCGCACATCATCAGGAGCTGTCTCTGTAGGAAGCCTGGATAAAGCATCAGCATTATCATTAGTACGTCCAGCACGATACTTTACAGAGAAATCATAGTTGGCAAGGCGAGAGGCCCATCTCTGCTCCAAGGCCCCTAATTTAGCTGTATTTAGATGTGCCAGAGGGTTATTGTCAGTGAATGCAATGAACGGGGTGGCGGCTAGAAAATCCTTGAATTTTTCTGTCACTGCCCACACTAATGCCAGGAACTCTAGTTTGAAGGAACTATAATTCTGGTCATTTTTCTCAGCTCCTTTCAGGGAGCGGCTTGCATATGCTATCACTCTCTCTTTTCCCTCTTGGATTTGGGCTAACACAGCTCCCAGGCCACGCTTGCTAGCATCGGTATAAAGATGGAAAGGCTTGCTATAATCTGGATAACCTAACACAGGAGGCTCGGTCAGTTTCTTTTTTAGCAATTGGAACGCTATCTCTCTTTTCTCATTCCACTCAATGGGCACAGGAGTTCTAGGACTTTTCTTGGGTTGCCCCCTCAAGAGCTCCTGGATAGGATCAGCTATTTGAGCAAAATGGGGGATAAAACGTCTATAGTAGCCGGCAAAACCAAGGAAACCCCTCACTTCCTTGACAGTAGTAGGAACCGGCCAATTACGGACAGCTGCTAACTTATCAGGGTCAGGTTGCACTCCCTCTCCGCTTACCACATGCCCCAGGTATCTTACTGCAGGTTTGAGCAGGTGACACTTGGATGGCTTTACCTTCAAGCCATATTTGATAAGGATTTCAAACACTTCTGCCAAATGTTTCAGATGGTCTTCATATGTTTTTGAGTACACAATGACGTCATCTAGATACAGATAATCAGTAGCATGCTTACTGAACGCCTGGTGGTACTCTTTGACCAGCTGTAGGATCCCTTCTTGTTGATGTTGGGGGGTAGTCTCGTCCCCCACATGGAGCTCTTCCCACCAGGGCACTTGTGGCTGGGTCACCGGCGAACATCCGCTGTCTGCAGCTGGCGGCTTTTCTGTCACTGGAAGACGAATGATGTCTTGGAAGGACACCTGGGACAGCTGGGCAACACGGCAATGCTTAGTAAGCGCAACAGGATGATCACTCAGGTTAATCAGACGGACAGGTACTTTACCTTGGGAGACGTTCACCAGGCACTTGGCAGCTCTCACATAAGGGTAATCCTCCATCTGGATTGGTTCCACCAGGGCTGGATAATCTCGGCCTTGGACTCCCAGGACAGCACGACACCATAAAAGAGTTTGAGAATTAGGAGGCAAAGTCACAGGCTTAATATCACGAATCCTGGCAGTACAAATTTCTCCTTTCCCATTAGCAAACCTCTGCTGGGCACTTAACACAGTAATAGTCTTTTGAATCACCCTCTTGGATGCAGAGGAAGCAGTGGGCAAAGTCTGATGTAATACAGCAAGTATTTCTGAATAACAGTTTTTGAAGACATTGGTGCCTAGAATGACAGGATGTCCTCCTCTGTCACCGGCCTGTACTACGATCACTCCCTGTTGAGGCAGGGTTACTTCTCCCACCTGCAGGGTGGGTTCCCAGTATCCATGAATCTTTACTGGTTTGCCATTGCTGGCGATAATTTCCACCCAGGATTCAGGCGGTTGGGTCAACTGGTTGGTGTCCCAGAACTTTTCAAATGCAGGCAGCTGAATAGTAGTGACCTGAGACCCAGTATCTAATAGGGCTTCAAAGGGGACCCCGTTGATCTCTATATTGATTTTAGGATGGGATCCTACATAACGTGGCATCCAATTTGGATCCTTTGGACCTAGTGTTCTACCTCCCGAGGGGTGGTCCTCAGCCTCAGGGGTTGCCCGTTTAACTGCCAGCACGTGGATTCTGTGTGTCCCAGCTTTTTGCAGTATGTACACACGGGCCGCTTGCGATCTCTATTACGCCTCCCAGGATCCCTGGGGTGAGTCTCTTGGTAAGGAGGTGGGAACGGCCTAGGAGGTGACAGGAATTCTTCTTCTGTCATTATGGGTTTTTCCCATTCCTCTATTTTTCTGCACACTTTCTCTAGACTTTTAGTGAGGTGATTTACTTGCTCTGTCAGCATGGCAATAGTATCGGTAGCTGACACTTGAACAGCTTGACCGGCCTGAGCTTGGTTAGAGATAAGCGGTTTTGGCCTGCAGGCTGGTGACTCAGGTGGGGTGCTCAACTCCGTAGATACTGCTGACCCCAGAATTTTTATAGCCAGTTCTTTAAAGTCCAGAAAGGTACTGTTAGGGTGCTGGGCGGACAGCATCTTTAATTGGGTCCTTATTTGTTCACTAGACACCCCGTTGATAAATTGTTCCCTCAGGGTCTGGTCCTGGTTATCAGCCTCTTTGGGATCTATCTGAATTACAGCCCCTAAAGCCTCCTGAAGTGATAGGGCATAGTCACGGAGGGACTCACCGGACTTCTGTTTCTTGCCAAAGAAGTGCATCTTTATTTCTGAGGCAGTCCTTGTTTCAAAAGTGGCCCTGAGGAGGGTGAATATCTATCTGTTCTAGAGTACTCCGCTCAGTAGCAGGCCAGGATAACACTTCTCTACGGGCCGCTCCCTCCAGTTGTGCCAGCAGGATTTCCATTTGCTGGTCGGCATTTATGGGGTACAGTTTGAATAATGCCAGCAACTTTTCTTTAAAGTCTCTTAGGGTATGGGTCTCTCCTCTGTAGCGGGGGAACCATGGGGCCCCGAAATAGTAAGGCATGGTAAAGGGCATCATGCTGGGGGCTGTAGGATGATTAGGAGCCGCAAGCTCTCCCGGGGCCAGCTGCTCAGGCACTCCCGGTTCTGACATGGTAGTCTATTGAGATATGGCCGCTGGCGACTAAAGGGGCCGGAACAATCCCCTTCCCTCCGGTTACAAGTTCTTACCGGTATCGCCGGGTTTGCGCAGTCCAAGTCTCGAGAGATTCCGGACGTCCTGAGTACGCGGTGACGTAGAAGAAGCAGGGCCGCGGCGGTGCGATGATGACGAGGGGCGGGATTCTCTGTGTCTTTGCAGGGATCCGCCCACGAAGGTCCTCAGCAGCGCGGGAAACTTTACTCCAGGCGGCCGGTGGCCATCTTTAGCAAAACGCTGCCCATTCACTGACAGCAAGCAGGATTGTAAAAAGTCCACAAAACCACACTCCAATGTGGCGATTTTCTTCCTCTTGGTAGCGCAACACTGCACAGCGCTTTTTAGAGGTTTTAGGAACACTTTTGGTATGATTTTCAGTCCACAAAGTCCACTTTAAATAAACAGGCAATTTGTCACTTTGGTCACAGGGCAACTGTATAAGGCACAAAGTTCACGCTTCTTGCACTAGAAAGCGTGCGTATCCTGTTCGTGACGCCAAAAGAGAGGTGCAGCGTACTCAAGTTGTGTTTAGAAATGTGTTCCTGGGTGTTGTAGTGCAATAGACACTAACCTGAGACGGCTGACTCTCTGCAAGGGCAGGTGATGATAGGAAATGTTCGTGACGCCAGTGCCAATTAAACGGTGGCACGCCGTTTGCTGATAGCAGGAATAACTGAGGAACCACGTGATGTTAAAGCAGAACTCAAACTTTAGTAGTCATCAAACATGGCCATAGCTGGAAACGCAGTTCCTTTGCAGACAGTTTGTTGCAGTACATTTGATGCAGGCAATACAGATATAGCAAGGCGACTTCAGAGTGTTAAACACAGGACTTGCAGTACAGGAGCTTGCACTCTATTCCTGACTGATCCTGGGACGTAGAAAATCTTCTCCAAGGCCCAATACCCTAGCTCTGGCGTATATCCTTGGTTTTATCTTTATAAAGTACCTCCTCTGTTGTCTTGAGTACCTCTTGCTTCTCTGAGCTTGCCCCTGTCTCTCTCTCAGCTTCCTCAGACTCTAGAAACTTCTGAACTCAACTGCCTTCCTAGGCTAGGCCCTGTCTATTTATATGGAACTGGGAGCTCCCTCTGCTGGCTGTACCAAGGATTGCCTGCAACAGGCCTAACTGGCTTAAAGGGAAACACACATACAACCTAGCATTGTCGGGTAACCTACCCGTATGCTGCACAGTCACCCGGCCTACTTCGTTACCACAAATAAGCTCTCTTTACTGAATAGACAGTGAGAGTTGCAGTACAAATAGAAGCAGTAGCAGAAGGGGTCGGCAGTACAATGTTCTCCTCTAGACATCCCATACAATTTTTCCAAATGACCAACGTCATGCAATTTCTCTCAAAATACTTTCTGCAGTTCCCAGTTGCAGGGTGTAGTCCTTCAATGGATGGCCAGTCCGTCTTAGAAGTGTTGTGGGTGCCGGCAGCAATTAACCCTTTCCACATGCAGTAAATTACATTGGCATAAACATGCATTCATCTTACTGTCTCAGTCCAGCCTCACAGCTTCTGTATTGGAAACCATGCACATGTGGGCTGGGTTGGCCCCCCCGTATTCAGAGCGTTCAAATAACTATATCAAACAGTGAGCACCGTATAGTGCCTATATAACACTCCCACACATCTATAGTAGTGCCACCACCATTTGTGAAAATGTAACGTAGAGAAGCTATGTTTCGGTGCTTCACAAAAAGTACATACCGCCAAACAGTGCTGAAATGACATCAACATACAATGACCAAATAACAGCTCCATGCATAAAGTAATCTAATAATAGTGCCATACACTGTCTAAATAATACTGCTATACAATTGCTAAGAGTTGTGGTGGTTACATGCCTCAGGTACCATGCTCGTGGTGCCACCACATGGGTCTCACACCCAAAAATATACAAACTCTGTGAATGTTGTTCAAAAGGGTCATCCTTTGTGACTCTAGCAGTCAATACACCTGAAATTAGAAGACCGACCTTCTATGTAAAATACGTACATTAAATCTACACACAGATTTTTACTTAACAGCTAGTGTGCTGGGTTTGTTCCTCTTTTTGTGAATGGGGAAGTGGTAAACCTTACAAGTATAGCCTTTGAGGGAATTTCCTTTATTTTCATCTTCTGGAGCATTTTATATGTCTCAGGTTATAGCTGTGAAGTTGTCAGAGCAGGAAACTGAGAACAAATATGGTAAGGCCTGGTGTTAGACCTCCGGAAAAAGGAAGTTCTGTATCACCAAAGGAAATCTGTCACGGCCAGTTTTGTGTGCCTGCCTTGTAGAGTCCCTCGTAGATGCATGCTGAAGCCAGGCGTGCTACATAACTGCTCTATTCCGACCGCTTTCTTCTAGTTCAGCATGAGATTCTTTGACATCACCATGGTCTTAATGTGATGGCGACATCTATAAAAAGATCTAAATCTCGGGCTGCGTCTGTAGAAGGAAGAAACATGTGTCGTCTGGACACCATCAGGTTGGTGGCTACCTTGGTATACTAAACATTGTACCTGAACACAGGAGTATAAAACGGTGAAACAAAGACTGAGTAGTCCATAGAGTGTATTTTTTAAAATTGTATTATTTTACTATTATTTTTTTCAATTATTCTAGTTATGTTTTATGAAACTTTTTTTATTACATTTATTTTTAGACTTTTATTCAGCATTCAGAGCCATAACTTGGAGTGTGCATGAGGCCTAAATAGATGGTGTATTCAGAATAGAAACATAGAAACATAGAATGTGTCGGCAGATAAGAATCATTTGGCCCATCTAGTCTGCCCTCTGGCCCATCTAGCATTACTATTATATAAAGTAACATATCTATAAATTATTTTATACAGTTTAATATATTAATAGTTTAAAAATCGATGTTTTTTGAAAAAAAATTTTTGCATTTGCTTTTTTTCCTGTTTGGTTCATTGAATCAAATCTGTTTTATCCCAGTCACTTCCGACTGTGTTCAGCTTGATTTTCAAACATATATTATGCTGTATTGAAAATGTTTGCAGTACATCGGAACGAATCTCTACTACATCAATATACAACATTGGGTTGTTAATCCAATAAATTATTTTCTATATTGGATAGCAAAAAATTTGATGAGCATGTATTGCCACTGTTTAGGCTACTTTCACACTTGCGGCAGAGTGATCCGGCAAGCAGTTCCATCGCCAGATCTGTCAAAACTTATGCCAACTGATGGCATTTGTAAGACTGATCAGGATCCTGATCCGTTTTACAAATGCAGTGTCATCCGGAAAAACGAATCCGGCATGCGCAGACCGGAAGGACGGATCCTGCATTCCGGTATTTTGAAGGCTGGATCCGGCGCTAATACATTCCAGTGGAAAAAAAGTGTTCCGTTTTTTTGGCCGGAGATAAAACCGCAGCATGCTACGGTTTTCTCTTTTGCCTGATCAGTCAAAAAGACTGGACTGAAGACATCCTGAACGGATTACTCTCCATTCAAAATGCATTGGGATATGCCTGATCAGTTCTTTTCCGGTATAGAGCCCCTAGGATGGAACTCAGTGCCGGAAAAGAAAAACGCTAGTGTGAAAGTACCCTTACAACATTGAGGAATGTGAAGCTAAGGCTATTTTCACACTTGCGGCAGTGTGATCCGGAGGGCAGTTCCGTCGTCGGAACTGCCCGCCGGATCCGCCGATCTGCATGTGACTGAAAGCATTTGTGAGACGCATCCGAATGCGGATCCGTCTCACAAATGCATTGCAAGAACGGATCCGTCTCTCCGCTTGTCATGCGGACAGACGGATCCGTCTTGTATTGTTTTTCGCATTTTTACCAGTCTGCGAATGCTGGATCCGTCCTTCCGGTATTTTGATCCGGCACTAATACATTCCTATGGAAAAAATGCTGGATCCGGCGTTCAGGCAAGTCTTCAGTTTTTTTCGCCGGTTTTATCAAAATGACTGAACTGAAGACATCCTGATGCATCCTGAACGGATTACTCTCCATTCAGAATCAGTTTTTTTCCGGTATTGAGCTCCTGTGACTGAACTCTATGCCGGAAAAGAAAAACGCTAGTGTGAAAGTACCCTAAGGCTACCTGCACATGGTGCTGATTTGTATGCAGAAACAGCACCAAAAACACAAGTAAAACCTCAAATAAATCTGTGCAATTTATCTCAGTTTTAGTTGCTGTTTTTGGGTCTGATTTTCAGTTTATTTTAACAACCCCATTAAAGTCTATCACTAGCCACTATGTATAAGGAATCTTACAAACAACTGATATTCTACGGATTTTAAAATCCGCACAGGAGGTCAATTTCCATGTGTACAAAATATGCAATGTGTACATGAGATTTGGCAAATCACATTCACTTTACTGGTACTGTATTCCACGTGAAAATTTTGTAAAATATAAAGGTAAATGGAAGGACAAATCACCAAATTAGATCCTGTGCATTAATGCCGTTGACAAGGGCCCTGCTGTGTAAAGTTATGCTGTTGTTTCTTTTATTTTTCGTTGACCTTAAAGGGATTGTCCAGCTTTGGGGACTTTGGACAACCCCTTTAAGGTCAAGGAAAAATAAAATAAAAACACACAGCAGAACTTTACACAGCAGGGCCCTTGTCAACGGCATTAATGCACAGGATCTAATTTGGTGACTTGTCCTTCCTTTTACTTTTATAATTTACAATATGGTCGCGTTGGTGGCCAATTACCAGTCATAACCTGGGTTACTTCCTCGCTCCTATATTTTTAGATTGCTATTAACGGCCCCATTTTAAGGGGCTTTTTGTTTATTTCTTTTATTTGATTTTGATTGCTGCCCACACTTCTTCTATGTTAAATTTAGCTGCAGGATTCGAGTGGGAAGTACTTGTGAAACCTCATTAGATGTATCCAGGATGTAGCTTGCATCCAGTGGAACAGATGCAGTAGGTTCCTGTAGAAGTATATGAGCACTGAGAAAGCATGCCACGAGAAATGAAACCCTGCTGCTGCTCCTGTGGGTTGCAACGTAAACCCACTGACTAATATTAGTTGTGATTACCATCTATGTATGCAGCTATCTTTAATGTATGTCATGACCAAAGTGGCCATGTAGCCCCAGCCTCAAAGACATCAGTATAGTTGGTGGTACTTATTAGGTGTTAACATTTTTGGAAGAGCTCTAGCAGACATGATATTCATAGCTCCATAGTATTAAAGCTGAGCATTTACATGAGCACTGTAATGTTCAGTGGCTATAGTAATGAGGCTGATTTGTGGTTTATAAAATCATACTTCACAGGTAATTGCTTTTCATGATTTTTGGGGTGGTAAAAAAAATAATTTGCCAGTGTTTTTCTTGGTGTTTTTTTATTTGCCAGATATTTGCTATAACTCAATAGGTGGTACTGTCAATGGAGGCGGACCACACAGTTGCTATTGGGCACTGGACAATGTAAAGAGCCCCTGTACTTCTCTAAAGAGTCAGCCACTCTTAGCTGTGATCCTGGGAGTCCCTGCTTTTTCCAATAGTGCTTGAGGATACCTCTGTGTATTTAAAACTTCCATTGTTGTTTTTTCAAGATTTTCTGCTATCAGGTCTTGAACCCATGACCTGCTGTATGAGAATCCTTAGGAAGTGAGCAACAGGCTTAACTGTAGTCAATATGAGGATTTTCTCTGACTAAAAGCCTCACAAGTATTTTTCCCATGTATAAAGTACTGATATCTATAGATGCAGCTCTATAATTTATTTAGTGATTATAAAAAATATAATGGAACAAAATAAAAAAAAAAATAAAAAAAAAAAAATATATATATATATATATATATATTTCTTGTAATTTATTTTACTCTTCCTTTTTTTTATAATTGCTGTTATATAGATATATAGGTATCTTTAGTTATCAGTACATTATACATGGGAAAAATACTATTGAGGCTTTTAGTCAGAGAAAATCCTCTCATGTACTACAGTTAAGCCTGTGACTCAATTGCCAAAAATTTTTTAAAAAATATATAGTTTTCCATGCATATTGAATTAAAAAATATTCCAGATCAGAACATGGAAATCCAGATCAGATATTGCTGCATTTTATCAAATGACTACTCACGTTAATCTCATTTTTTAAAGTGGAATACCCCTTTAAGGAAGAAAATTTTGGGTTACCGATGCAATATATGTATAATTCAATAGTATAGCTGGAAAGGTAAAAATAAGTCAAGTTGCTTTCGTATGATCTTCAATACATACTAGTCCACGGGACTGTATCCTGCTGAAGGAGTCACTGAGAAATGGCAAAGAACTAGATTTCCAGCCCTTGTCCTACTCTACTACTGCATCGCATCGTTCCAATTCTAACAATAGAAGGATAGTAGGACATTGCAGGGACATGTAGTCCACTTTCTACTAGAACATCGTCAGATCTTCTTTACTCATTCTTCTGCTTGTCGACTCTCAAGTCAACAGTCAGATAAGAACAGTTTTTAGTTTCCTGTGTCTCACCACATCTCGTCATTTAGTGGTAAGTCATGTCTCACAAGAACCTTTAAGAAGCATTTAATGTACTGTAACACTGACTTTACTAGACAAGAGGCCACACAATGACTATCGTGTGCAGTTCTGCTGACGTGGTGACATCATATGGCAAGTTATCTCCACTGGCCATGGCTTTTCCTTCCCAGATGTCTTGGTTAGTATCCTTCTCAAGACAGTATACAAATAAGCATTTCCTTCCAAATTGATATAATCAGTAAAATCGTCAGAAGGGTATCTGGAATCTTCTGGGACCCAATGCAAAGTCTGTAACTGTAACAAACCTTCCCACCTACTGTGTTCTAGTATCAGTATTCATATAGGATACAGAAACCTTTTGGAACCCCTCCTACCCCCACAGCCAATGTACAAATGTAACTTTTGCGCCCCTATAGATAGCCGCTGTCCTTAATAAAAAGCGGTTGTCCCACAAAAAATATTCTAGATCTTTCAAATTGGCTCCTGGATCTGAATACTTTTGTAACTGTATGTAATTGAATATTTGGTATAGCCAGAGTTATCCAATAAAAGTATCTGTATATCGCCACCTGTTGTCCTTCTCCATATTTGTCTGTCCACCTCACTGAGGTGGTCACACATGATCAGTTCCATCCTTCAACTCTATCTACTGCTAGAAGATGTGACTTTTCGACAGAAGCTGCTGGCTTGAAAAAAATCTAGCGGGGAAATTAGAGTAATGACTGGGAAGATCTCTGGATCCATGTGAGGTACAAGGCTGATTCTAGTTTTGTAGAAAGATTGTCATGTACTATAACATGTCAGATTTTTTATTTTTTTTTGCATTAATCATGGGATAACACCTTTAACAATAGCATGTTATGTCTGAAAATTACATTAATAAAGGGCATCTGTCAGCAGTTTTGCACCTATGACACTGGTTGACCTGTTACATGTGCGCTTGGCAGCTGAAGGCATCTGTGTTGGTCCCATGTTCATATGTGCCCGCATTGATGAGAAAAAGGAAGTTTTAATATATGCAAATGAGCCTCTAGGAGCAACGGGGGCGTTACCTTTACACCTAGAGGCTCTTCTCTCTCTACAACTGCTGCGTCCTCTGCACTTTGACAGGGCCAGGTATGATGCCGGCGGGCATTCAGGTACCATAGAGATACAGAGAACTCTGGCAGAATGTTCTCTGCCAGAACAGCCTGCCGGATCTCCTACAGCGTATGTGAAACTAGCCTAACCATTCTCCACTGTGGCGAAGGGATCAGGATCCTGAACAGAGGAATTCCTTAATAGGGTGTAGGAAAAGGGATTTCAAACTGGACAACCCCTTTAAGGAATCATGTAATTAAAATGTTTCATGACCAATTTTTTCCCCTTCATTCTTTACAGAATCTTCTTTCATTAAGATAGTGGACAGGGAACCGATTGACGGAGATAATGGCAGCTCTGTGCAGTTACAATCTTCACTTCATGCTGCAGTCTATTAATACTCCTTGTGATAATGCAGCATTGTAGTCAGTTCAAGTCAGAACTTCAGGCAAAGTTCATCACTAGATGTAATCATGGGCCTTGGACTCACGGAGACAGGGTCAGTTTTCAGGATAATGAAGGAAATAAAGTTTATAGATGGTGATAGTAAAGAAAAAAGGCATATAAATGTATAAATATTCTACTACAAATCTTGACTATAGCACTGCTTCTATGCAAGGGAGGAGTCCATGCCAGCTCCTCCCTCCATGACCCTGAGGCTCCACCCAAATTCAGCTTCTCACAATGGGGGCAACGCAGCAGTGGCCTATACAGAATAGTTTGGGTTTTTTAGATGCTCAGTTCTTCTTCCTTTATCATTTTAAAAATAATAAAATTAAGCAACTTTGCAAATAGCCTTGATTCAAAAATATGTATGCAGCTTCGATGTAGACCCATGTGTCTACATAGTTACAGACTACAAACAAGTGTTTAGTCTGATTCGGCGGTCGTGTTCCTCTGTTCCCTCTCTCTGCTAACCTACAGACAGTAGAAGTAGGCGCAGATAAAACTACACTGCGTTAATCTGAAACCATGAATACACATAGGTCTGCACGTTAGCTGTGTACACAAAACGGTGGAGGATTTTTAATGAAGACTAGATGCAAATCTGCGCAATTATTTAGTTTTAGATGTGTTGGCGAATAAAAAAAAAACAAGGCTGCAAAGGGGTACATACTGTACTTTTGGACTTTTCATGGTTCGCTAAAAAAATTTAATTAAAACGACCCTCCAGTTTAATTAATAAAAAATAAATCATGAACTGTGAAACGAATAGAACACTTACCAGGTAACCTCATTTTTATATTTTCAGCGGCAGATTCAAGGGCTCCTCTTCCGTCATCCAAAGTGGCGGCACAGCTTTCCAGACTATCTGATGCAGAGCACTTCCTGTTTGTCCAGCCCTGCTCTTGGATTGGCCAGCACTGTTCACATGAGCAATGCTGGCCAATCTTAGGGCAGCAGGAAGTGTCTAGACTACCAAACGCACAGTGTGCCTCAGGTAGTCTCAGAAGCAGTGCGACCATCTTGGATGACCGAAGAGAAGCCCAGAAACTAGTAAATCTGCAGCTGAAAAGAAGAAAAGGAGATCACCAGGCAGGTGTTTTGTTCGTACTCCAGTCAATGTGATTTTTTTTTCTCCTGAATAGGAGGAATGCTTTAACTAGGACCTTCTGACATGCCTATTTTAATAGCTACATGCATTCCTCACATACTAACAATTCTGGAGCATCTATTCTATGATGTGCTATTCCCTTATTATTTGCACTAAAAGTTATGAATGAATTACTAGCAGTCTGCAGTAAGGGTACAGAGGGGAGGTAACCAGTTGGGGGGGGGGGGTGTAATTGCACAGTCTGAAAATGGCAGCACTGATTTGATAGAGTGAGTCTGTGCATGTACACGCCCCAACTGGTTACAACCCCTCTGTACCCTTAATGCAGACTGCTAACAATTCATTCACAACGTCTAGTAGAAATAATACAGAAATACAGTTGCAAGAAAAAGTATGTGAACCCTTTGGAATGATATGAATTTCTGTACAAATTGGTCATAAAATGTGATCTGATCTTCATCTAAGTCACAACAATAGACAATCACAGTCTGCGTAAACTAATAACACACAAATAATTACATGTTACCATGTTTTTATTGAACACACCATGTAAACATTCACAGTGCAGGTGGAAAAAGTATGTGAACCCTTGGATTTAATAACTGGTTGAACCTCCTTTGGCAGCAATAACTTCAACCAAACGTTTCCTGTAGTTTCAGATCAGACGTGCACAGCGGTCAGGAGTGATTCTTGACCATTCCTCTTTACAGAACTGTTTCAGTTCAGCAATATTCTTGCGATGTCTGGTGTGAATCGCTTTCTTGAGGTCATGCCACAGCATCTCAATCAGGTTGAGGTCAGGACTCTGACTGGGCCACTCCAGAAGGCGTATTTTCTTCTGTTTAAGCCATTCTGTTGTTGATTTACTTCTATGCTTTGGGTCGTTGTCCTGTTGCAACACCCATCTTCTGTTGAGCTTCATCTGGTGGACAGATGGCCTTAAGTTCTCCTGCAAAATGTCTTGAAACACTTGGGAATTCATTTTTCCTTCGATGTTAGCAATCCGTCCAGGCCCTGACGCAGCAAAGCAGCCCCAAACCATGATGCCCGCACCACCATACTTCACAGTTGGGATGAGGTTTTGATGTTGGTGTGCTGTGCCTCTTTTTCTCCACACATAGTGTTGTGTGTTTCTTCCAAACAACTCAACTTTGGTTTCATCTGTCCACAGAATATTTTGCCAGTACTGCTGTGGAACATCCAGGTGCTCTTGTGCAAACTGTAAACGTGCAGCAATGTTTTTTTTGGACAGTAGTGGCTTCCTCTGTGGTTTCCTCCCATGAAATCCATTCTTGTTTAGTGTTTTACGTATCGTCGATTCGCTAACAGGGATGTTAGCATATGCCAGAGACTTTTGTAAGTCTTTAGCTGACACTTTAGGATTCTTCTTCACCTCATTGAGCAGTCTGCACTGTGCTCTTGCAGTCATCTTTACAGGACGGCCACTCCTAGGGAGAGTAGCAGTGCTGAACTTTCTCCATTTATAGACAATTTGTCTTACCGTGGACTGATGAAAAGCAAGGCTTTTGGAGATACTTTTATAACCCTTTCCAGCTTTATGCAAGTCAACAATTCTTAATCGTAGGTCTTCTGAGAGCTCTTTTTTGTGAAGCATCATTCACATCTTGTGAAAAGCAAACCCAGAACTGGTGTGTGTTTTTTATAGTGCAGGGCAGCTGTAACCAACACCTCCAATCTCATCTCATTGATTGGACTCCAGTTGGCTGACACCTCACTCCAATTAGCTCTTGGAGATGTCATTAGTCTAGGGGTTCACATACTTTTTCCACCTGCACTGTAAATGTTTACATGGTGTGTTCAATAAAAACATGGTAACATTTAATTCTTTGTGTGTTATTAGTTTAAGCAGACTGTGATTGTCTATTGTTGTGACTTAAAAAAATGTATGTGGGGGTAGGACGCTAAAACAAAATAATGAATACTTTATTAATTTGTCTTGTTAAAATATAGGGGTATCTACCCAACACTGCAAAAAAGCAGCAAATAAATCTTCACTAATTTATGGGACCACCCTCATAACAGCCACATAGATGGCAGTGGAGCCAACTCGGGATAAATAAAGGGTGGATCCCACAAACTGAAACCCACCAACACTTAGTGGGTTACGACACCACAGGATCCTATATGTGTGTATTGTTGTGACTTAGATGAAGATCACATTTTTCTGACCAATTTGTGCAGAAATCCATATCATTCCAAAGGGTTCACATACTTTTTCTTGCAACTGTAGCACAACATAGAGCCATAAGAATAGATGCTCCAGAATTTTTATTACATGGGGAATGCATGAAGATATTAAAACAGGAATGTGAGGAGAGGTGACAGGTCCTCTTTAAAAGTGTCACATAAAAGTAAATATCTGTGACTTTCATGTGTTGTAAGAGGTAGCAAGCAGTTAATGGATAACAGGACTTTAGATAGGATTTAGGTAGCAGAGGTTTACTTCAGATAATAATTACTTGGTTCTTCAACAAGCAAACACATTGCAGGGACCAACCCCTCTGGGATGATTTGCATTGGCTATATGCCCCATTAGCAGGGTGAAGGTTATCATAACATTACTAAGCAGTCTAGGGAGAGTGATCCGTATAACTGGACACAATCCTGTCCACACAGATACAGCAGGTTTTTGGAATGGAAACCAGGAACTAATAATACATGTGGCTGGATAGGATTGGAAATAAACTGAATGTGCTACTTGGAGCTATAAGATGACTTTGACTTGAGGTTTGTGAACCGGAACAATTCATTCCATGTCTTACAGAAATATGGCATCGGGAGAAGTCAGCTGGCCCATTCCCATGAGGGCCATCGGTGCCCAGAATCTACTGACGATGCCGGGAGGAGTCAAGATCGCAGGATACCTGCACAAGAGAGGAGGAAAACAATTGCAACTGTTTAAATGTAAGTTACTGGAATATACAGAAATGAATAGTAATAAAAAAAAATGTGCTGGGGTGATATTTAAAGGGAAACAGATGCAAAAAATTTAATTGATACTTTTCTTAGCCACAATGCAAAATCAGTAACGGGGCCCTAGTTCTCGTCTTTGGTAGAGGAGCCTACCAGCTTCCCCCATCTGGGCCACCAAGGAAAAAGGCTGGGGAACATTGGAAACCCATCTACTTATAAGGAGTTATCCAAGTTAACCACAAATTTCCCCATGCTACCAAATTCTTAAAAAAAAAACGATTATATACTTACCTGTTTCTCCCGTGCCACTCTCATTGCCGCTGGTCCAGTCCTCCTTGAGATTTTTGTGTACAAGGCTGCAGCAGTGACGTACAGGTATATGACCCATGACTGCTGCAGCCAATCATTGTCTCAGCGGTGTCATGCCGTATAACGCTGAGGACAGTGATAGGCTGCAGGGTCCCATGCCATACACCTCTACATCACCGCTGCAGCCTTGTATACAAAGAACAGGAGAAGGACTGGAGCGGCGGGGCTGAAGACAACGCAGGGGAAACGGGTGAGTATATAATCATTTTTTGTTTAAAAGAATTTGGCGGAATGGGGAAATGTGTAGTTAACCTAAACAACCCATTTTATGGGGATGAGCCTCAACAGCAGACACGTGGGCAAGACTAGAGCTGTTTACAGAAAAACATCATAAACCCCTTTTAATCTTGATAAATTCCATTAATATAGTGCATATTTGTCCAGGATCAGGGGCATCTACCTGGAAGGTATAATTCCTATTGTCCCTTTGTTTGATGATCTAGATTTACTAGCCCTATATAAACAAATGTTTACCTTTGTGGCGGCTATGTGTGTTTTACAAATCATGATTCATAATCTCTTTGCAAACATAGTACCAAGGAATGAAAGCATGTAAAACGAGGCTCGGATACTGCAATAGGGATATTAGAGAAGTACTAAATGGCAAGAACCTTGATTGGCTTGAGAATATAATTGAAAAGTAGAAATTTTGGACATTTTTGTAGAACAGAGGGACACGCACATCTTTAAATGGCCAAAGATATCTTAATCATTAGCAAAATAATATGCTATAGTTTTTTGAAGATGATATAGTTCTCTATTGTTGCTCCATTGTTTCAATCTGGTTTGTATTAACAATTATTACTATTGTATGCACTTATACAGCGCTTTACAGACATTATCCCCAATGGGGCTCACAATATATTTTTATAAAATTATTGGAGCTGTTTAGACTAGAAATATGGCAATTTTCACACTGGCCACTAGAGCAACCACAATACACTGATATTTCCTGTAGCTCTCTTATCAGCTTTGCTGAATAGACTGAAACAGAATGAGCAGAGACTTTTCATTATTATTAGAGGCAGGAGGTATTTACAGGGGTATTCTTATCGATAGGATATGCCATAAGTGTCCGATAGGTGCGGGTTCACACTTCTGGTACCCATTCCTATCTCAAGAATGAGGCCCCCAACATGAATGGAGAGTAAGCAGCGCATGCGCAGCTTTCTCCATTCACTGCTCTCGGACTTCTAGCTTAGCTATATTTAAAAGTCCCATAGCAGTGAATGGAGGTATGGCAGTGCATGCGCTGTGTCCTCTCTATTCACTGCTATGGGACAAAAATTAGTCCAATACCAATGATTATAGAGGATATTATGCATGCGCTGCATGCACTTCATTCACGTCGGGGCACTGTTCTTGAGACAGGATCCTATCGATATGCCATAAAAGTCCAGAAGGCAGATACAATTTATCAGCTCACCGATTTGCATGGACCATTGCTTAGATTGCTTTGTCACATATGCAGTAACAGAAATCTCTGAGCAGTGCCATCTTGCAGGTATTGGGGGTGGAGGGGTTACTCCCTGTCATTGTGTTTCGTTTCCTCATTATACAGTTGGAAGGTTTTCTTAGTTAAAATGCAACATGCCCTTAGCACGCTGCGGTTTGCGACTGCCAGTAAGGACGTCTTGTGACATTCACTAGAAAAACCACATGTCTATGTGGTCATCATTTGCTGACACTGACATTCACAGCAGAGAGGCGACTTCAGCTCGTGCACCAATTCATTTTGCATCTATATCAGAAGTCAAAGCAACTGGACTTGTTGCATATATATTTTTTTCTTTAAGAAGTTGCTCTAGTCATCTGACAGGCGTCATGCACACGACCGTATCTGCAGATCATGGATCTTGGCCGTGTGCATGCCACCATTTTTTTTTCTAACTCCTGTAGAAATGTCCTATCCTTGTCCGCAAAACGGACAGGAATAAGACATGTTCTATCTTTTTTGTGGGCCGGTGGAACGGAACTAGGGATGCAGACAGCACACGGTGTGCTGTCTGCATCTTTTGCTGCTGCGTTGAAATGAATGGGGCCGCAAAATGGATCGGATGTGGACTTAGAATACGGTAAGCATGAGGCCTAAAAAAAACAGAGCTCTGGTTGCTAAAAGGATATAATAAGAAATGAACCAAACAAGAGTCACATTCTACAAATCAATACAGTGGAGCAGATTCCATACGATTCCGCTTAGTGACATGCAACCCTCTGTGCAACTCTTCTACCGAAAGGTTGCTGTGGACCTCCCAAAGTGAGTCTATATAACATCTCTTGAATCTCTCTGAAATATCTGGAATTCCAGTTTGCATGGTAAAGGTGGAAGTCAGGTAAGGACATCTGAACAATAATGGTGGTAATCTGCTCTCTGTGGTAATCTGATAAGCAGCTCTCAGGTTGGAAGTCCCCTGTGTGGTAATGCCCGCCGGCTGTGAGTAAGCAGCAGAATTGGTCGACCTGTCAAGCAAACTGTCAATAATGACGGGGGAAAAAAAAAATTAAAAGCTTTCATTTTTACTATGCTTTGTAATTATACAGTATGCTCCATCAGAACAGCATAGAGTCATAAGAATAGATTCTCCAGAATTGTTATTACATGGGGAATAAGGGTAGTTACTAAAACAGACATGTCAGAAGAGGTGACAGGTGCTTTTTAAATATGGGCTAAGCTGTAATACCAGACATGAACATGGACAAGAGTGGCACTGTTTCTGGAACAAAAATCTCTTTTGTTGCCTTAATTGGTCCTTCTGCGTCTAGATACTCAGTGCCATGGTTTTCTTTTTTAGGGCCCCTCAGATATGTTATCATACATAAAGGATGTGTGTACTACTTCAAAACCAGCACCTCAGCCGCCTCCCAAGGGGCTTTTTCACTAAACGGATACAACAGGTTAGTAGCAAAGATGTTCTATTAAAATTACTTACATTCAGCTCTAGAAATGATATACATTTGTTTCTAATTTTCTTATTTATTTATGATAATATACATCAAAACCAATAATAAAAGAATTTCGATATTTCATCGTATCACCAACTCTACAAAAAAATCTCACTCTGTCAGATCTCTTTGCTACCCTATCAGCCCAAAAAATCCTCTCGTACAATTTCTCTTAAATTTAGTATGCAATGAGATCTCTATACACTTCAGCATGAGGCCTCTTGCACACGGCCGTGCAATTTGCGGTTCCCAATGCATGGGACCAATCCATGTGGCTGCCGCAATGGATCCAGACTCATTCAACTTGAATGGGTCCGTGATCCGTCCGCACCGCGAAAAAAATAGAACAAGACCCAAGTGAATGGGTCTACATCCGTGCTGCGGTGAGCTGTTTGCGGGCTGCAATACGGGCCACGGCCGTGTGCATGAGGCCTAATGATGATGAATATGATCTCCACTTACACCTGAAATAATGTTTACTGCGTCATCACATCTAAAATAAAACATCACGCAAGCCTGCATTTTTTTTCTTAAAAAATATCCTACTGCTTTGTGTATACAGACTAAGGGTCCATTCACACGTCCACAATTTCGTTCCGCATTTTGCAGAACGGAATTGCAGACCCATTCATTTTTTATGGGGCAGCACGATGTGCTGCCCGGATCCGCACTTGCGGGTCTGCAATTTCGATCCCGAAAAAAATAGAACATGTCCTATTCTTGTCCACAATTGCGGACAAGAAAAAGCATTTTCTATGAGAATGTCGGCGATGTGCTGTCTGCAAAATGCGGAACGCACATCGCCGACGTCCGTGTTTTGCGGATCCACGGATACGTGGATCCGCAAAACACACACATACGTGTGAATGGACCCTAAGGCCTCATGCACACGGCCGTTGTTTGGGTCCGCATCCAAGCCGCCGTTTTTGAGGCTCGGATGCGGACCCATTCACTTCAATGGGGCCGCAAAAGATGCGGACAGCACTCCGAAAAAAAAACGGTAGTGTGAAAGAGGCCTAAGGCTACTTTCACACTAGCGTTTTTACTGGATCCGGTAGGGTTCAGCAAAAACGCTTCCGTTACTGATAATACAACCGTCTGCATCCGATATGAACGGATCCGGTTGTATTATCTTTAACATTGCCAAGACGGATCCGTCATGAACTCTATTGAAAGGCAATGGGGGACGGATCCGTTTTCTATTGTGTCAGATTGTGTCAGAGAAAACTGATCCGTCCCCATTGACTTGCATTGTGGGTCATGATGATCCGTCTTCCTCCGCATCTCTGGACGGAAAACAAACCGTAGCATGCTGCTCTCCGGTATGAGAATGGAACGTAATGCATTCTGGTGCACTCCGTTCTGATCAGTTACGTTTTGTCCCCATTGACAATGAATAGGGACAAAACGGAAGCGTTTTTTTCCGGTATTGAGACCCTATGACGGATCTCAATACGGGAAAATATTAACGCTAGTGTGAAAGTAGCCTTAACAGACCACAACACACCCTGTGAAGTCGGACCCTGCAGTCATATACTACTCCACTACGTACTTTTTTTTAACAAACTTACAGACAACAGAAGAGGATGCAGATTGAAGAATCTGACTACACAGGATTTGGTTGTAGTCTGTTACCATGGAGACACATAGCTGTCATATCTTTAGCTCTTTATGGTTTTAAGGTGACTTCTCAGTTAGAAACATGGCCTTAAATGACATGGCTGGGCATGGGTTGTGAGGTCCGTTAGGGGTCTCAACTTTTTGTCTTCTTCAGGGTAATGCGGGCAGCAGAAGAGACAACGTCTGATAATGTGTTCCCCTTCAAAATGGCCCATATCAGCAAGAAGCATCGTACATGGTACTTTTCTGCAGCATCTGAAGAAGAAAGGAAGGTATGAGTGATGGAAAGCACAGCACAATTGTTTTCTCAGTAGAAATAAAGGGTTGACATTCATCTCAATTTTGTGTCAGATGTCCAGTGATGGAAATCTCTGGAAAACAGATATTATACAGAACCTCTTTGTCAAATTGATGGGAGTCCAAACCGATGTTATCTTCTGACTGTATCGATAGGATTTATCAGGAGATACATTTTAAGGTGCAATACCCCTTTAAGGGCCATCTGGTGAAGGTCTAGCCACTTGCCTGTCTATATGTTTCTTACATATGGAAAATGCTCATCTCTGGCAGATTTCCATACAATAGTCATTATTTATCTTTTAGAAATGGATGCTGGCTCTGAGGAAAGAGATTGACCGCTACCATGAGAAGAAGGAGACGATCACGGACCTAAGGTATGACTTCTCCATTTCCACCTCTTAGTTAGACGATGTAGAATTAAAGGGGTAGTCCCATCTTAAACACTAAGGCCTCTTTCAGACGGGCGTAGCGGGAAAATGTGCGGGTGCGTTGCGGGAACACGCGCGATTTTTCCGCGCGAGTGCAAAACATTGTAATGCGTTTTGCACGCGCGTGAGAAAAATCGGCATGTTTGGTACCCAAACCCGAACTTCTTCACAGAAGTTCGGGCTTGGGATCGGTGTTCTGTAGATTGTATTATTTTCCCTTATAACATGGTTATAAAGGGGAAAAAATAATAGCATTCTGAATACAGAATGCATAGTAAAATAGCGCTGGAGGGGTTAAAAAAATAAATAAAAAATTAACTCACCTTAATCCACTTGATTGGGCAGCCCGGCATCTCCTTCTGTCTTCATCTTAGCTGTGTGCAGGAACAGGACCTGTGGTGATGTCACTCCGGTCATCACATGATCTTTTACCATGGTGATGGATCATGTGATGGACCATGTGATGACCAGAGTGATGTCACCACAGGTCCTGTTGCTGCACACAGCTAAGATGAAGACAGAAGAGAAGCCGGGCTGCGCGATCAAGTGGATTAAGGTGAGTTAAATGTATTTTTTATTTTTTTTAACCCCTCCAGCGCTATTGTACTATGCATTCTGTATTCAGAATGCTATTATTTTCCCTTATAACCATGTTATAAGGGAAAATAATAATGATCGGGTCTCCATCCCGATCGTCTCCTAGCAACCGGGCGTGAAAATCGCACAGCATCCGCACTTGCTTGCGGATGCTTGCGATTTTCACGCAACCCCATTTATTTCTATGGGGCCTGCGTTACGTGAAAAACGCACAAAATAGAGCATGCTGCGATTTTTACGCAACGCACAAGTGATGCGTGAAAATCACCGCTCATTTGAACAGCCCCATAGAAATGAATGGGTCGGTATTCAGTGCGGGTGCAATGCGTTCAACTCACGCATCGCATCCGCGCAGAATACTCGCCCGTGTGAAAGGGGCCTAATAGTATTTCCACGGTATATACGTTAAATGCCTAATAGATTCGGGTTATGCCCCAGGACCAGCACCTATCTCCAAAGGGAGTCCACCAAACCCCTGTCCATCCTGGCGAGGCGGCCGCTGGCAGAGAATAAGTGCAGAGGATGAAGATATATCTTACTGAATAGCTCAGAGGCTATACTAAATTTTTTATTGCATGTAATTACAAAACTTTTTAGATCGAGGTTCGAAACGTTTTTTGTGGGACAACCCCTTTAATAGACTGTCAAGCCCATATTATTGAACTCTGAAAATGCCCCGAAAATACAAAGACAGTTCCCTTTATGAAAACATCTTTGCGATCAATTCCATAGCACAGGCACAAAAACAATACAAGGCACTTACTAATGTACTGTTATTATCCATATTGCTTCCTTTGCTGGCTGGATTCATTTAGCCATCACATTATACACCGTTCGTTTCCATGGTTATGACCACCCTGCAATCCATCATCAGTGGACATGCTTGCATACTGTAGAAAGAAGCACCGGCCTATGTGAGCCACCAGAGAGACTGGTACTTTTTCGTATAGTGTGCAAGCATGTCCACCGCTGACAGATTGCAGGGTGGTCGTAACCATAGAAATGATCAGTGTATAATGTGATGGAAAAATGAATCCAGCCAGCAAAGGAAGCAATATGGACAATAACAATACATTAGTGAGTGGCTTGTATTAACCTTCTCTATGTGATAAATACATCTTACTGAAGTGAGACAACCCCCTTTAAGTGTCACAGCAACTAAATAACATAAATGTTGGGCATATGAAATAAATGTTATGGACTTCTATAAGTAATGAGAGTGATCTGAAAACATGGAAGGATATCTCCACATTATTAGAATGATGAATGCTTAGGGTAAATAGGTAACCTTTCTGATTGTTTTCTTCACAGTGATAGCGGTTCTGAAACAGATAGCTTCTATGGATCTGTGGAACGTCCTGTGGATATAAAATACACGCAAAGTCCTGCAGAAGGTAAGATTTCATCTGAATGTCATAACATTTTATAAAATAATCATAAAAAGCATACAAAGCTTATTATAGCACCGTTTGCTAAAGTGGATATCCTGTTTTTAGCACCTTGAGGTTTTTAGACCTCACATTCTGCACTTTACAGTATATCAGCTGGAGTGCTGTTTTCTAACACAGAGCTCCAAATCTCCAGCATAAGCATATAATTAAAGGTTTATTTCCATCCCGAAATGTATGACATATTCACGGGATATGCCGAAAATGCTCAATTACGTATGAGTCCCATCTCTGGGACCAATACCTTTCTCAAGAACGGGGCCATGGCTCATAGCAACAACGAATGAAAAAGTGGCTCAATTCATTTTCATGGGAGGTCTAAAAAATAGCTGAGCATGCTTACTCAGCTATTTTCTGAACTCCCATAGTAGTGAACAGAAAGTGGTGCATTCACAGCAATCTCTCCGTTCTCTGCGGCTGGGATACGTGAGTCCCAGAGGTGGGATCTGCACCTATCAGATGCTTATGGCATATCCTGTGGATATGCCATAAATGTCCAGATAGGAATACACGACTCTGTATATCCGTTATACATTGAGCTCGAACAAAAGCAGTATTAAGTAAGCTCTTAAGCTCCCTCTAGTGGTGGCTGCAGGCAGGCAGAATTTTAAGAGATACTGGGGCAGATTTACTAGTATTATCTAATGGTTAGACAGTCTTAAATTGTGGCTGATATGGAAGATAAATCTGGCATATTTTTAGATTGTCTAATCTAACTTTACACCACCTATCTGTTACCTTAGCACACGCCAATATTTTGGGGCCACAATGGCACATTTTCAACCAAGCTCCAAGATGGTAAATCTTAAAAAGTGTCTAAAATGCCATAAAACACCTGCGGTGTAAGGAATGTACACCAGTTTTTGGTGCAAATTGTGCCAGAATACTGGCACATATTCAACGGTAAATCTTTCCAATTGACCCATATGCGTCATAATAAAGCACTGTGGCCACAGTAGCAAAATTGCATGTGAAATGGGTCTTTTTAGTGTTGGTCTGCCTGATTAATGCTGGTCATACTGGTGCCTGCTACTGCAGTGAGAATATTCATATACAACGATAAGCTTCTTGGTTTCCTAAGGATTATTACTGCATGTTGGGCTCATCACATATCTGAAAGCGTCTAATCTTCTCATGTTCTCCTGCTTTAAAATAACGATGTACATATGAATATGAATTTGCCGACTACAGACTAAGTTTTCTCTATACATTTACAGATAGTTGGCAGGATGACGATGATGATGAAGCAGACTATGAAGAACCAGATGTAACAGATACAGGTAAGCTATTAGCTAATGAATACTGATTTTTTTTTTTTTTCACATAAGACTTTGATGATATAGTGCTGGGATATACCATCAAGGTCCAATTGGTTGAGCTCCAACCTGCGTGACCTCCACAGAGCACCTGAATAAAGTGGTGGCAGCAGCATTATGAAAGATGAAGCCAAATGGTTTGAAAATAATGTGGTCAATGTTTTTTAGTTAATAAATGGGAATTAGGGTACTCATACACAAAAATAGTAGTGGCAACAGGGTAGTAGTGTGCTTCGTGTCCAGAAGCCATGCAGCAAAACCACACACTCGGGCTGGTTTCAATGTTCTTTACATGTGAAAAGCACATTGCAAAACCAAGGCAATTCACAGTAAGGCCTCCTGCACACGACCGTTGTGTGCATCCGTGGCCGTTGTGCCGTTTTCCTTTTTTTTTCGCGGACCCATTGACTTTCAATGGGTCCGTGGAAAAATCTGAAAATGCACCGTTTTGCAGCCGAGACCGTGATCCGTGTATCCTGTCCGTCAAAAAAATATGACCTGTCCTATTTTTTTGACGGACAACGGTTCACGGACCCATTCAAGTCAATGGGTCCGTGAAAGAACACGGATGCACACAAGATTGGCATCCGTGTCCGTGATCCGTGGCCGTAGGTTACTTTCATATAGACGGATCCGAAGATCCGTCTGCATAAAAGCTTTTTCAGAGCTGAGTTTTCACTTCGTGAAAACTCAGACCCGACAGTATATTCTAACACAGAGGCGTTCCCATAGTGATGGGGACGCTTCTAGTTAGAATATACTACGAACTGTGTACATGACTGCCCGCTGCTGCCTGGCAGCACCCGATCTCTTACAGGGGCATGTGATCCGTGCAATTAACCCCTCATCATAGCCCCCTGTAAGATAGCCCCCGTGCAATTAACCCCCATATCATAGCCCCCTGTAAGAGATCCGGGGCTGCCAGGCAGCAGGGGGCAGATCCCCCCTCCCCAGTTTGAATATCATTGGTGGCACAGTGTTCGGCCTCCCCCGGCCCCCCCTCCCTCTATTGCATTAATAACATTGGTGGCAGTGTGCGGCCATCCCCCCCCCCCCGATCATTGGTGGCAGCAGAGTTCCGATCGGAGCCCCAGCGATTAAACTGGGACTCCGATCGGAAGTCTATGCCAGCCTCAGTTCCTCATCACATCTCCTGCCACAGTGCGCCGTGATTTGCCTGCCACACTGCCTCAACACATTAAAAGCCATAATGCCCCCTGACTATACCAGCCATGATTCCTCATCAAATTTACAGCCACAGTGCCCCCTGACTTTGCTAGCCAGATTGCCTCATCACATTAGCAGCCATAATTCCCTCTCACTATGCCAGTCTCAATGCCACCTGGCAACCACAGTGTCTCATCACATTGCAAGCCACAGTGTTTAATCACAGTGCCCGCTGACTACGCTAGCCACAGAGCACTATCATAAGTAGGGCCAGTTCACACCACTTATTCCCCCCCCCCCCCCATCATTGGTGGCAGCGGAGTTCCGATCGGAGTCCCAGTTTAATCGCTGGTGCTCCGATCGGTAACCATGGCAACCCCAGGACGCTACTGCAGTCCTGGTTGCCATGGTTACTTAGCAATAGTAGAAGCATCATACTTACCTGCTGGCTGCTGCAATGTCTGTGTCCGGCCGGGAGCTCCTCCTACTGGTAAGTGACAGGTCTGTGCGGCTCATTGGGGGGAGGGAGGCCGCACACTGCCACCAATGTTATTAAAGGGAACCTGTCACCGGGATTTTGTGTATAGAGCTGAGGACATGGGCTGCTAGATGGCCGCTAGCAGATCCGCAATACCCAGTCCTCATAGCTCTGTGTGCTTTTATTGTGTAAAAAAAAATATTTGATACATATGCAAATTACCCTGAGATGAGTCCTGTATGTGAGAGGAGTCAGGGACAGGACTCATCTCAGGTTAATTTGCATATGTATCAAATATTTTTTTACACAATAAAAGCACACAGAGCTATGGGGACTGGGTATTGCGGATGTGCTAGCGGCCATCTAGCAGCGCATGTCCTCAGTTCTATACACAAAATCCAGGTGACAGGTTCCCTTTAATGCAATAGAGGGAGGGCGGGGGGGGGGGGGGGGGGGTGCACACTGTGCCACCAATGTTATTAATGCAATAGAGGGAGGGTGGGGGGGGGCCACACTGGCCACCAATGAAATTTAAACTGGGGAGGGAGGGGGGTCTGCCCCCTGCTGCCTGGCAGTCCCCGGATCTCTTACTGGGGGCTATGATACGCACAATTAACCCCTTCAGGTGCGGCACCTGAGGGGTTAATTGTGCTGATCACGGCCCCCTGTAAGAGATCCGGGGCTGCCAGGCAGCAGGGGGCAGTCATGTACACAGTTTGTAGTATATTCTAACTAGAAGCGTCCCCATCACCATGGGAACGCCTCTGTGTTAGAATATACTGTCGGATATGAGTTTTTACAATGTAACTCATATCCGACAGTATATTCTAACATAGAGGCGTTCCCATGGTGATGGGGACGCTTCAAGTTAAAATATACCATCGGATTGGAGAAAACTTTGATCCGATGGTATAAAAGAGACTCCAGACTTTACATTGAAAGTCAATGGGGACGGAACCGTTTGCAATTGCACCATATTGTGCCAACGTCAAACGGATCCGTCCCCATTGACTTGCATTGTAATTCAGGACGGATCAGTTTGGCTCCGCACGGCCAGGCGGACACCAAAACGACTTTTTTTTTATGTCCGTGGATCCTCCAAAAATCAAGGAAGACCCACGGACGAAAAAACTGTCACGGATCACGGACCTACGGACCCCGTTTTTGCGGACCGTAAAAAAAAACGGTCGTGTGCATGAGGCCTAAAACTGTGAGCAGCTAATACGCACAATCGTTTTGTGCATGGCACACTAACACTCATAGCTACATTATGTAAAAGCAACCTAAGTTTCTTTTTTTATTATGTGGTTTAATTCCTCGCTTCTTTTTTAATAGACATTGCACCGAGCTATCCACCACCACCAGTTCCATCAGTACAAGAGAATGACTTAGTTTCAAACCGGCCTTCAACAGCTAGAATTATAGGTGCACCAAAACCAAAACTCCCTTCTCCACCTTCTCGCTCATATCCAGTATATCCAAGATACAGTGTTGGCGGTGTACAAGATCCTGGAGGAAGACCTCCAATCCCAGCATTACCACCTGCTCATAAACCAAATGAATCAATCAGATCAACTGACAAAGCTGAAAAGGATCCTAAGAATGATCATGTGCGTCCTCCTAGCAACGTTGGTAAAAAACCACCTGTTTTACCACAACAACCACCAGTTCATCGGGTAGAACCGTTACCTCCCCAACCAAGAAAAGACATCATAAGCAGTCAACCTAAGGAAACAGTGAACAATCCACCATACATGTCAGGGAATAGCTTTAAAATAAATGATGAATTAATTAACAGGTTCAACATCACAGGTCCTGCGATACCTGAGAAACCACCAAAGAAGCCTAACCATGTCAACACTCCAGTACCACCAATAAGACCAACCAAGGTTGGCACTAAGACAATCACAATGGACAGTAATGTGCCACAAGTACCAAGAAAACCTAGAGGGTTAAGCGAAACTTTAAAATTGCAAGAGGAATCTTCTCCCCCTTTGTTTAAACCTATTGCTGTCAAGTCACCTACTACTATACCGAGACCTCCTACTCTTCCCAGGCTACAACCAAGAAGAACGGAAAGTGACTTATTCTCACCAACAATGTAAGTATAGATCATTATATGGCTATTCATTATCAATTTTAACTTAAAAATCAGTGTGTAAGAGGTTGTTTCCTTGGATCCAGTTTTTCTAGCCCAATTCAGTTCACCATGTAATATGTGCAAGGCCTGGCTTCCCCAGGATGGGAAACGATCTTTGAGAATGGATCTCCCATTTGACTTATAGTGGGAAATCCTCCTCTATGACTTGCATATATTCACCTAGACCAGTGATGATGAACCTTTTAGAGCCCGAGTGCCCAAACTGTAACTTATTTATTCAAAATAAATACTGTATGGGGGGTACTTGGGGTCATTATACACAGTAGAATGACCCCCCAGTGGCCCCCTCACACAGTATAATGACCCCCCCACCTTCCCCAAGTGGCCACTTCACATACCTATCATTGCTGGAACACAGGGAGGCTACCTCCCACCTTTTGAAAAACACAAAGGGGACAACATGTGCGGTAATTTTTTTCATACTAGGCCATGCCCCTAACTCCGCCTAAAACATAATTATACACACCCAGTCCCCACATAGTAATTCTAGCTTCTTTGTGACAGCACACAGTAGTAATATCCACATTGTGTCCCCTTCACAGTACCTATGGCTAGATATGTGCCTTCACCAGTCTAGTTAGTAGATCTAAGGCTGCTATCCCTAGGTGTTCACTAGAGCCGTCACAAGGCCAGTTCGGCTTGGCTACTAGGGACCCAGATTATATCTTCGGAGTAAGGTGACAGAGAACAGGTACGAGCCTACAGGTAGCTGACCAATTAGATGCCATGGAGTATCAGGAGAATAGAACAAGCTAGAGTCAAAAGTCAGGACAGTCAAGATACACCAAAACAGAAGACAAGGCATTAATCCAGAAGCAAGCCAAGGAATCAAATGATGGGAAACAGTAGAAGCCTACCTGGCAGACACAGGGTAAATCCTAAAACAAGATGAGGTCAATACACTGGAAGGTCCAGTAGAAATGCAGCATTGTTGTAAGCACAAAGAGATAAAAGAAGCTGGCAGTCCAGCAATCACTGGCACTGACCAGCTATAAGTGCCTGATTTAAATCCCCTGCCCAGCTCTGGAATTGGACGCTGAGCCAGAGACCTGATTAGCCCTAGGGACTCATGCACACAAAAGTATTTTCTTTATGTGTCTGTTTCAGGGTTTTTTGCAGACCGTGTGCGGATCCATTCATTTCAATGGGTCCTCAAAAAAACGGAAGTTACTCCATGTGCATTCCGTTTCCGTATGTCCGATCCGGAAAAAAATAGAACATCTCCTATTATTGTCCGCATTACGGACAAGGATAGGACTGTTCTAATAGGGGCCAGCTGTATCTTTTGTCATCTGTATCTTTTGCTGATCTGTTTTTTGCGGACCGCGAAATACATACGTTCGTGTGCATGAGCCCTAAAGCTGAGTTCTTGGACAATTGAGAACTATAGATGGAACCTGTAGGAAGGAAAACTGGTGCTAAATTCAGAATACGAGGCTATAGTGGTCAGAAATAGTGTTATTCCTCATGTACACACATGACCTCTGAAACAACAGGTAAGCTGTTAGGTTCAGTAGCTACACTCATGAGAATATAATAAAGACACTGATGTAACTTTAAGTAGACACTGTAAAGAAGGTCGGGGGCAAGAAAATTGTAAAGCGGGTTATAAACATTTTCATAAAGTTCAATGCATTTGCTGGGACCTGCAACCAGTCTAAGGGCTCGTTCACATGACCGTTGGTGTCCCGTTGCCGTATTGCGGACCACATTTGCGGATCCGCAATACACGGGCACTGTTCCGTGGCCATTCCGCATCACGAATGCGAACCCATTCATTTCAGTGGGTCTGCAAATCCGGAGATGCGGAATGGTGCAGGACGGAACCACAGAACGGAAGCACTACGGAGTGCTTTCTGAGGATCCGTTCCGCGCTTCCGCACCGCAAAAAGATAGAGCTTGCTCTATCTTTTTGCGGAACGGAGGGATCGCGGACCCATTCTAGTGAATGGGGCCGCGATCCCTATGCAGCTGCCACACGGCAAGTGCAATTTGCGGTCCACAGCACGGGCACAGGCTCCACACGGTCGTGTGAACAAGCCCTAATATTCGTAGTTAGCACCCCCTGATATCTGTGTTTATAGTAAACCAGGAATTAACATGTTTTCCATTTTACTAGAGATTAGTGGTGACAGAAGTGGCACGTGGCTGCTTATCTTCCTTGTAATCCTTAACTGACTTTCAGTTACCTTTTCCTAATAGTCCACTTGGTGTAAATTAATTGGTGTCTAATTTTCAGTACACAAATAGTCTATTTCTGGCTTGCTCTAGGAGATCGCCACCTGATGGACAGAGTGTTAGAGATATAACAGTGGAATTGCCGGTCCGTCCTGCAAAACCAAAGAAAATTATGGGTGACACAAGTGATAGCGATGATGACTATGAAAAGGTAATGCCCAATGATACACTGTGAGTGTGATTTGTCATAAAATAAAGTTAATTACAGCATTGTGGAGATCTTGTAAAAAAAAAAAAAAATTCTTGATTACTATCCAAGGCATAAAACCTGTACATGCCTAATTCTTCTGAGTATTCAGTTTTTGTGAGCTAAATCCACCAGAAGCACAAATTGATCTCCTGCTGAGAGTTTGCTACAATGTATCAGCGCAGGTTAAATGTGTTAGTCCGGAGTCAGCTTTGAGAAGTATTATGCCTATGCAGGTTTTCAGCATCTGAATGTAAAGAGTTGAACACAAGGTGTATTAGGAAGGTACACGATCTCCATTATACAACATATATTGAGTTGTTCTGATATGATTCTGTTATGTTCCAGGTTCCTTTGCCCGCTTCTGTCTTTGTTGATACCTGTGATTCATTCGATGTTGAAAGGTAATTTTATTGTATTTACTGAACATATACTATTATATTACAAAGTATCAATATGATAGTATGTGTAGAATCACATACATGTGTACATACCACACAGCCCATGCAACCAATATAAGGTCCAAAGAGGGGAGGCCACAACTTAGGTTAGTCCCCAACCGAAAAAAAGGTTGGGGCCAGCTCTTTGTAAACTCCTTTGTCCACAGTGATCGCCATGTTATCAAACAAGGGAGTAGCCACTGGTCACAAGGGTAATTTCTTCGTAAAGGGATGAGAAGGAGAGTGAACAAACACCAGGACTACTTATCACACAAATGTAATGGTGGCAGACACCAGCATCAGTAGGAGCCGCCATTTTAATTTTGCAATGGGGTCCTCTATCTTCTGCTTAGAATGCTCCATATATAATTTAGAAGTAGCTTTCCATTTCAGATTGTACATTTGTCCACTAAATGGTGGAGACAGGGAGAAGGCTTTTTCCAGAAGTCGTCACATGTTGCACAGGTCTTTCTGTGCCATAATCTTTGGAATGGCAACACAATTAACTCTTTTTGTGCTTATTTTACCGGGTTCATGGGATGGGTGGAAGATAAATGAAAGTGTATCTGAGTTTTCAAAAAAAGTTTGCATTATGGCTGTGATTCTTTGTACAGTCATAACTCTGAAGGAACAGGTGTTTTTTTTTGGGCTTCCCTAAAGTCATTTTTGGCCATAATATCCTGTTTCATTTGCAAAGCTAGATGCATTTCTCTCACAAGCAAGGGGAATATCCCTTCTGTGAAATCTGCCAGCACTGTACTGCTGTAACGTCCTTTCCCTTACTTCCCACTATGTTTGTTTTCAGCTCATAGAACACATAAGGAGGGGGAAATCACATTAATAGACACATAATAGACACATTCTATAATCTTCAAAAGCGGTGTAGAAGCAGTGCTTGTATCAGGCTTTGGATCTCAGCTAGCCAGCTAGCACTGCCATACCTCCATTTCCTGTAAGCTATCTTCTGAATCTCTGTAACTTGGGACAGATCTTACCCTAAAACAGGAAGTGGCCTGCAAATTAGGTCTAAGTGCGACCGTAGTGGCCATGGCTTTACAGCCACGAGGGTCATGCCTTTACAGGTGGATGCAGGCATATTTTTTAAATTAAGTGATTTGGAAATTTGCAAGTTACACCATTCTCTCTTAAATTAAAAATATATCTTTAAGATACTTTTAGGGCATTGATGAGGCCCAGGCATCACCATCTTCTGGCTAGTGAGGACCCAATAGGAAAAGGTTGAGAAGACCTGGATTAGAGGAATGGAATTGTAACAACATACCTATAGATTAATGTATTAGTAGGGGGGTATGTAATTAAAAGTAGACTATGTGTAGGGTGGAAGTCTGGATGGGTCGGAGATGAAGACGAGGATACATCTGGCCTGGATCACGTTTCTTAAGAAACTTCAAAGCCTCCAATAACATTGACAATAAGTTCCATCCTCTAGTACATGAGTAATGCATTGTATAATATATTCTTCTCCTGCACTTTAGATATGTACAGAGCAGTGGGTTACATCGAAAAGTTGAAAGTTCTTGCCTACGATGAAGGATTTAACTTTATTCTAAATACACTAATGTATATCAGGAAAGCAAAGTTCACTCCTGCTGTGATGCTGAAAATATTTCTGCTCAGCAAGCACATGAAATGATAGCCTTGTCCTGTTACACTGGAGATAAATGAAAGTATTGTTATTTCAGGATGTTCAAAGCTACGGACGCCAGAGGAAGCCCCCTCAATGGACTGTTCTGCATCAGAAACTCTGCGAAGGCCGGAAAGGTAACCCTGGAGCTGAATACAGAATTAGCTGTTTAGTTTAGCTTTCAGTTTTTGCATGTTATTTTCACAGCAATTTCCTGTTTCCTGATGGTCAACGAAATTAGTTTTGTAAAATGATAGATTGTCCATGGTGGTGGAGCAGCATATTTTATAGCAGTCTGCAGGAGGCTACATGGGGTGATGCAGAATTGTGGCAGTGCCACACTGTACACTGGTATACACAAATGCCGCCATGGTGCTCCTGCATTACAGGGTTATTCTCTGTAATATAGTATACAGTAGGAAATACCAGAGTAATTTTGCTTTGATTTTTGAATAATTTATCTCTATGAATTCAACAGAAACAATTTATGGTATAATTGGATGGAAGAAGCCTATGGTCCCATATGAGTCTATGAATGCAACATAATGGCTCCATGCAACTAAGAGGTTGTTCCTAGACATAATATGGCCATACCCTAAGTACACTCTAATTAAAAGGGCG